>NW_008592755.1:0-56275 GCF_000691845.1 Merops nubicus
TTTTTTCAGGACAAGGTGATGTAGTGAGGTGTTTCCACTGTGATGGGGGTGTGAGGAACTGGTCGTTTGGAGATGATCCTTGGAGGGAACATGCCAAATGGTATCCAGAGTAAGTCAGTCTTTGTTAAATGTCCCTTGTAGCAAGACCAAAAGAGGTGCTGTGCGTTGACACTGATTTGTTCTTGCCTAAGGTAGAAGTATCCCTAGCTGAGAGGTAAATGAGTCACAAGTGTACAGGTAATAAGTGCTAATTCCAGGCTCTGTTATTAGCTTAGTTCTAGTTTTTTTTTACCTAGCTAGAGCAGGTTAAAAGCTAGTCAGGTATGTTCAGTCATATTTAACTGCATAAGGTGTTGTAATAGTGTGTAACCCTATGGAAACCCCCAAAATCCCTGACTCCTCAGGGTCCAAGTTGCACACCTTCAGATCCTAGGAGTGAGTTGAGGTGGAAAACTTGCTTGTAGACCTGCCACTTAGCCTGTACTGTCTTCCAAAAGTGCCTTCCTCCCACTCTCCCCTCGTGTGGGAAAACCAAAGGTGTGCCTGGAAACCTAATCATCATCTCTTCAACTGCCTCTCCTCTCCCCTTTCTCCCTCTTTAACAGCAGAACCAAATGTTCAAGCTCGGGTAGAATGGCACAGCTCAGACCTGAGATGTTTTAACTTGGCCTGAAGCTCACCATCTAAAAGTTCAATTAAAATCACTTTCTTTGACATCGATTGGGTTTCCTCTACTCGGAGGTACACGAAGAAAGCTGTTGTAAACCTTGTTTCTCTGTGACTGGTCTATCATTTCATATATCATTATGATTTCTATATCATATTGTGACCTGTTCCAAAGGATATTGCAACCCAGCTCATCTTGGGCCAAACATGAAGATGACCATGATACTTCCTCTTTAATGACTGTAGCAGTTTGCTCATAACCCAATAGCACCCTTTGCTTCTAAAATTTAAACCACTGGTCTCTCTTGAGAGATCCTGTACTAATATTTTTGACTCTTTCTGCTTCCAGGTGTGAGTTTTTATTGCGGTCTAAGGGGAGTGAGTTTGTTAGCAGTGTTCAGGAGTCCTTTTCTAGCACCCTGCTCTCTCCAGTGAGTCATGACTATTCTGTATATAGTTTGGTAGATGGGGAGGGGGCAGATTTGAACACGTGCTTCTTTTGTGACTATCTTGTGCCATTTTCAGAGGGAGTCCTGGGATCAGACTGAAGGAGATTCCCCTGCTTCCCAAGGTCAGTGCTGTCATCATGTGGTGTTGACTGCCTCTGCCCCACCCCAGCTGCTGTGCACTGTAGACATGGTCTCTGTGAGATATTTTGATCTTCTAGAAGCTGTTTCACTTCAATTTGAGAAAATAGTTGCTAGCAAGCAAAATTGCTTGCTCTTGTGAGAGCTCTTAGTCTAGGACCAGAGACATTTAGCCAGTCTGGACAATCCTGTGGCTGCTGTGTGCTTGCCTGATATTCCTTTGACTTGTCCATGCTCTTGCTGTTGTTGTCTGTAGAGTCTTTCACACTACAGCATTTTAAACACTTGATAGAAGACCAGAGAACGGCTGGAGGGTTTAGAGTTGTTCATGAAAGGGTTGATCCTGGGGCTCTGTTCCCATTCCTCAATTGCTCCTGGAAATAGGTGAAATTTGGCTCCCGTAACTGTGGGGAAAAATGCTTCTCTCACTCTTCAAGAGCCTATCTAAGATGAGCTTAAGAAAGACTTAAGCCTTTGAGTAGGCTGCCAGCTGAATTTCCCACTTCTGTCTTTACTGGTACATGGCTGAGCTAGATTATGAGGTAGGAGGGACTTCAATTGGGATGTTCCACTTGATCTTCATGAAAGCAGTTTTGAGACTTCTGTTGTGGGATGTGAAAACAAAGATAAGGATTCTGGACTGGGGCCAAACGTGGGAGGCTTGGTTCACTGTTACAAGAGAATAAGCCACCCAAAATTAGTCTCTTGGATTTTATGAAGTTGCTTTTGACTTTTTTTTGTGAATTATGATTGGAAGTAAACAATTGTAAATATGTCTATCTAATCTAGCTATATAGACAGGAATGTTCTAGAATATATTAAAGTCATTTTATCTATAACAGCTTCAGGGGGTGGCATACTTCTGGCCCAAAGTTCTGCTTTTTTTGGTAAAGTATCTGCTTGGCTGCTTCACAGATCCTCTGAGGAACTGGGAATTGCAGGCTCTTCCTTCCCTGGATCAGGTGACCATAGTGCAGAACGTCCTGCAGATGGGTTTTGACCCCATCTGGGTGGCTAGCCTGGTAGAGAATAAATATATGCTGACTGGGACTTGCTACTGCTCTGAGACTGAGCTGATTTCTGACCTGCTGCAGCCAGAGTGGGCAGAGAGCAGCAGTGCAGGGAGAAGCAGAGGTATGCCTGACTCACACACCCATGGTCTTGGTGGTTGTCTAACCTCTTCTTCACTTCACCCTGAGCACTGTTGTGAGGGTCTTGTGGGTCTGCATTCTCTTCCTCGACTGGAATTAAGAGTAGGAATGTACCCAAGGCTGCCTTTCTTTGAGAGGCTGAAGAGGGAGGTTCTGCTTTAAAGAAACCTGAGGGAGCTGTGATTACAGGGCTATCAGTAGCTCATCTGTCTCCAATAGGCTGTGGTATTCACATCCTCAATATTTCCTGCTGCCTTTAGGCAGGCAGCTGCACAATGTGGGGGCTTGTGCCCACGTTCACACCTGATGCAGGCAGGGGCAGTTGTTTGAAGCAGGGCTTCCAGGATGGAAGAGTACTTCAAGCCTATTTAAAACTCAGTCAGTGGTTTGATCAGAGCTGTACTTGTTTGTTTGGATAATATGTTCTCCTTATCCATTTCTGTCTTGTGCTACCTATTTTGTGGAGTCTGTTTGCCAAGTGAAGTTTGTTTGAAGATGCAGTTCCATGCTGGCTTTCTGGTACCAAGCCTTCTTTCCAGAGCTCCTGTCTCTGTATCACTGTTTGCCATGTCTATAGCTAAGGGGGAGAAAGAGAGACTTCCACAAAACCAAAAGTGTGATTAAATAGTAGCACAGGACCAGGAATGGGCAGTGGATGGCTCCTGTCTGACAGGTAAACCAGCTTTGCAGATGGGACAATGTGATGTGAATGCCTTGGTTGGGAGGTAAACATACACAGTGACTAAAGCCCCATGGAGAACCTCAGCTTCCCCAGGCTGAGTGTGTGAGGTTAACAGCAGAGTGAAGAGCTATTCAACCCAAGGCTACTGAAATCCAGATTTTCTCTGAAGAGGGAGGAAAGGGGTAACTTTTAATGCCATCTTCTTTTGTGGTTATGCAGATGCTGTTCAGAGAGAGACTGAAACACCAAGATCAGGAGAAGAAATGCAACCTGTGCAACGGAAGGAATCAGGTGCACTGGGCTGGGAGTTGTGGTGAAGCTAAGCCTAGGCATAACTGGGAGCATTTTGGTAGTAATGACATCAATGGTCATTGCATTAACTTCTTAATCCTGAAGGGGGACGTGCTTGAATGGTAGCTAAACATAGAGACTCTTACTCAGGAATTAGAATTCCACTGTGAAGCAGACTCTTATAAAAGATTGTTTACTGTAATATGTAAATTATCCTGATGAAAAAATGTTGGTCTCTGTCCCTGTCAGGCTGAATCCTGTGTAGATAAGCCAGAGTCTCTAATAGCTCTAGTTCTCAGCTTAAATTAAATTTGCCTGAGAGGTATTCTAGTTGTCAGTCAGTAGCTGAACAAAGTGATAAGCAAATTGCAGTGTGACTTTTTAAGATGACTGGACTGGCACTCTGGAGCTGCTGTTATAATACTAAGTTTGGGCTTTTATCATCTTTTTTTTGGTAAAGAGGAGCCTGGGATGAGCACAGAACAACAACTCCGCCGCCTGCAAGAGGAAAGGAGGTGCAAAGTGTGCATGGACAGAGATGTGTCTGTTGTGTTTGTTCCTTGTGGCCACCTGGTAGCTTGTGGGGACTGTGCTGTCAATTTGAGGTCCTGTCCTATCTGCAGAGCTGTCATCAGGGGAAGTGTGAGGACTTTCATGTCCTGAACCATCATGTGCCTGAAGGAAAAAATAAGTCTGTACAGCTCACTCATAACACGTTGGAGGAAGAAAACAAATCACTGAATGATGCTGGAGCAGTCTTCTTTGCAGGGTAGCTGCCACAAGTCTAAAAACTTACCCAATGTGCTTCCTAGGCACAGTGTTTCTAGTAAGAGTTGATGGTTTGCTGTATTCTTGCTGATCTTGCTGTAGGACTGCTCCAGAAAAATTCTGCTAGCTTCTTTTCCCCCCCCCTCCAAAAAGTGGATTTTGTTGACAGATTCTCCTTCTTCAAATTCTTGCATCCTCAAATGAATCCCTGCTCCATGTGGAAGTTAAGGGCTGATTTCAGTAGACTGTCTCTGGTTCTTTTTCTCTCACTTAGCAGTTGTTTAGAGATTATTCTGCTAGGTTTGATGACTTAAAGTGGGAGTATTTTCATACCAAATGCGTGCTACTGAGTTGAATACTCAGCATCAGTGTGTTGGGGGGAAGAAGAATCCAGCCTTTTCTTCTAAGCTCTTTGCTATCTTTCCCCCTTCCCCTTGTTGAATTGTCAACATTTGACAGAATGCTTCAATAAGACCCAAATCCACATAATTAAGTGAAAAGTGTGGCCTGTTGTAGACTCTCCATCCTCCCTACTCTCAGCAAACCTCCCTAGACAGAAGGTGAAATGCTCTTTGGTCAGGGTTACAAGGTGGTTTCATGGAAGCTTCTTACAGAGCCTCTTCCCTGGCTGTTGAGTACAGTCCTACTAGATGGTAACTATGGAAACCTTTTTAGGACTTCTGCTTGACTAAACTGATATGATTCTTATTTTAAATGGAAAATCCTGTAATGTGGCTAAAGAGAAATCTTTGTCAATGCTGTGCCTTGTGAAACTGCAAGGGAAAAATGTTTTTAAAAATAACTGTCCTTTTTTTCACTGAATAAAATTTCTTTTGTCTTAGAGGTATGAGTATCTGATTCTAGTATCATGCCCTTCTGGAGGAGGGAGTGTGGTGGTGTCCTAAGATGTGAGTGGCATCAGATTGTACATCACCTGAACTTCTGTCCTTCAGTACTACACAGCATGAGTGAGAGAAACCACTGTTCTTACCATCCACTAGCTTCCTTTGGAATTCCCAAGACACCATGTGAGTCCTCCAGGCTCTTTAGTCTCCAAAAGGAGGTGTAAGGATGCAGGAAGATGAGGACCTGATACTTGAACTGTGTAAGTGGGGAATAATTCTGCATCTGAACTGAATGCAGGGCTTGGGTGCATGGCTCTTGAACACATCTGTGGGGACTAGAGCAGTGCCTAGAGCTGCTTGTTTGGTTCCAGCACTGGATCCTGAGCAGAGTAATAGGCTTGTCTCTGAGGAACTTCAAGGTGTCAGTTATCCCTGGGTCACATAGGAGGGCAGATCTTTTCATCCTTGCCTTCAGAAGAAGGTAGTGTTGATCCAGCCCTTGACAAAGAGGAGAGAAATTGCTAATTGAGCAGTTCAAACCCTGCAGCTCTTGGAGGAATTGGTGAGGTTCTGACAGACAGCAGGTTTTGTAAGGAACATGACAAATTAGGTGTTGTGTCTGGGTACAGGCTACCATTGGCTTTATGCCTCTGTAAACAACAGCAAAAGCTGACAGTTTAATTAGATGTGCTAATGTGAGAAGGGAAAACAAAACCTTCCAGTGTAGGAATAGTGTTCTTGCCTCCTAAACTTCAGCTCAGGGTGGCTGGAACCTAGCCTGAGGATCAACAGGCCCACAGGGCTGTAACTATCTCAGCTATTTCTGGGGCTGCTCTTATTTAACACTTTGAAAACTGTGACTTTCCTGGGTATGGAAGGGTGGAGCTGTTTTTTTTCTACTGGAAGAGGTCCCTTCAGAAATAGCAGCATCTCAAGTGGTGCTGCTCCCCAATAGAGGGCACTCCTGACCTGGAGATAAGGGAACCCACTGGAGCAGAACCTTCAGCTGCTCCTCACTTTTACAACGTTCTGGAGATGGAAATGCCTGGGAGTCCCCACCCTCACACAACAGGGTCATTGCATGACCTTGGAGAAGGTCTAGCACAGGCAGACCAGGAGGAAGGGTTGTCAGAGTGTGAAGGATGAATGGCTCTGCTAATGAAAACTAAAGGAGGTAATTAAGTGTGGAATATGATCCTTGGTAGGTTGTCTGTCTTCTCAGACTGATTTTTGTCTGATTTATGGCAGTCATTGATACAAAATGTTACAGGCTTACCTGAACACCTATTTTACTTCCATTAAAAGCTACTTAATGACCTGTGTTCATCATAACATAGAGTGGTAGTTATGAAGCTCCTTAGCCATCACACTTGTGTTTAATTGATCTTTACCAGTGTGTATTAAAGTCAAGAGGTATGCCATTAAGTGCACAGTTGGATGCTTAGTCTCTTCAGACTCCTTGGCAAGTGGTTTTGATCAGTTTTATTAGTAAATGTGGCATCAAGGCTTGGTCAGTTGGAGAGGTATAGTGTTAAAACATTTTTACTTGCAGCTGCTCCTCAAAAATTCAGGAGGTTTGGTTGTGGTGGGTACCTGGAATAGAAGCTGCACAGAAACAAACAAAAAAAATATTCTTAGTGCTTATACTTTGGGGTTTATAGAAGAGGATTTTGCTTCCTGGAATGGGACAAAAAGGTGCATTATTCTGTCTTTGACTTAGCACTTCATGGTTTTCTTTCTTTCAATTCTTCCCTCACACTTCCCCTCCCTAGCATGGCTTGATTAGTCATGACTCTAGCTTGACTCTTCTGAAAGTCAATACTCAAAAAAAATGCCACAATCTCAAGCTGATTAGGCAAGACAATAAAGAATTACAATGGCACTTGGAAGTACCAGCCACAGAACCCTGTGGATGGCTGACAAGTGCTTTCTCTGCTTGACACTTCACATGCTGGGAGATGTGGCTAACAAAACTGACATTGTTTTCTGTTGGTTGTTTTTAATTGATTGCTGCAGCTCATTGATGCAACTTAATTACATGTGTATTCCCCTTTTCTTTCAGCCCATATCCCTCCTCTTAAAGTCATCCTGTCACCAAAAAAAACCCTTTTCCATCAGGATGTTGCCAGGCTTGTGCATGGAATAAGTGTGGCTGCTTCATGAAGAAGACAGGGACAAAACCATCTCTGGTCCATGAGAACTAGGCCTTTGCCAGGGTCCTGCAGCAGGTTTCAGCTGGGTCTGTGGCTACACCAGTATTAATTTAATGTAGATGAGACACCCAGAGTAAGCTACAGCTGCTCTGAGGATGGCTTGGCATGTTGAGATGGGGCTAAGCTCCATGCTGAGTAAGGATTGGTGCTTGTACTAGTTTTTAGCTGTTCAGCATTATAGGAATGCTGAAATCCAGAACAAATGCCTACTGCTAAGGCCATGCCTACAGAATAGAGAATGAGGAAGGAAGTCTTGGATAGGTGGGGGGGCAGAAGGGAAGAACTCTCATCTATAACTTAAAAAAAAAAGTCTAAACTCAAATGTAATTAGCCCCCACCTAGTTCTACACAGGCAGGGAGGAGATGAAGCTGTGTTAGGGGATAAAGGCTCTTTTCAGAACAAGGGGAAGGAGAAGGGGAAGAAACTACAGAACATCTGAAATGTCCCAGGGTGTTGTGCAGTGCTGCCTTCTCTGTGGATCCATGGTGCAAGGAAGCAGCTCCAACTTCAACTTCTCTTCAGAGAGAGGCTCTTGGTGAACTTGTTCTGCCTGAGGCCTCCAGGTCTGTGCCATTTATTGGCTAGTACCACCAGCCTGTGGTAGGAATGGTTTGTCAGGGCACTTGGAGAATTAAAACCCAACCTCACGGCCACTCTTCATGTACATTCATTGCATTGGAAAAGAAGACAAGGAACCAAAAAAAAAAAAATGGAATGGAGTTCACCATCCTGCATTTCCTCTGCCAAAGATCCTGGCCACAGGGGGTTGTCTCCTGCAGCAGCTTTGCTGGTGGAGTGCAAGGTTTGTCCATCCTCTGGCTCCTCTTCACTTACGCAGGCCTGTAGGAGGGGGAAAAGTGAAGGTAGAGCATCAGTCTGGAGCAAGTACTAAGTTGCTTACTTAAGATAACAGAAATGGTGTGGGAATAAGGAGGACAAAGCTGTTGGTGTGTTTTCTTCTGTTCTGGGTTTTTAAATGAGCTTGACTACAGCTGAGGGATGGGATTGAGAGCTCAGATAATGTGGTTAAATAGTCTTCAAGTCTAGAAAGAACTCTATGCATACACCAGACCTGAGCACACTGCAGTTAGATTAAGGAGTAGAGAAGAGCCAAGTGTTAGATCTGTGTCCTCAGCATTTGGAGCTGCATAAAATCTGGTTAGGAAATTTAGAAGCTAGAGGTAATCTCTAGAATAAAGTAGCTTCTTGCAAACTGCAGTGCTGTGGGTTTTGTGTAGATGCATCAGTGTAAGCAGATCTATTTCTGTAGCCAGCAGTAAGAGATGAGTGAATGTTTTCAGCTGAAACATCACCTCTTAAACATGCAGCTTCAGGTTGATCAAAACAGTTTGCAAATTCATGTTGATATTCAGCAAATTGTTTGTTTGGGAAAAAAGTCTACCTAGAAAGAAAAGCAGAAGCATTTTGTTCTGTGGTTTGTTTTTTCTCCTCAAAAAGTGGGATTTTTTTTTTTCCTGTTTATCAAAGTTTGGAGGTGGTGGGAGAGGATGTTAATCCTAAAGGAGTTTCCCTCCTCCCTCCCCCAGTGTTTTAGTCAGGATTTTGATCTTTTTTAATTGAAGAATGTTGTCTGTGTACTTGTACCTATCAGCTGACCTACTGAGGAACCTACTTTCAACCTGTAAGTGGGGGTCTAGTCCTTGAAGACTGTATGCTCAAAGCTGCTTTATGCTTCTGGCAGACAGACAGCACCACAGAAGAACTGATTAGGGAGTATTAAAATGAGCAACCAGCAGTGTAGCCTTACATCATTCAATCAACCAATACCTCCTGTTGCTACCCTGTCAATACTGAAGTCTACACCCTGGAGAAGTCACACCCTATGGTGCCATAGAGCCCTTGCCCCTGAGACATCTGAGGGAAGCCAACTCAGTGAAATCTGGCTACATGACTAAAATCAAGCTAAAGCTCTTAAGCCATTAATGTGATGTAGTCCTTGGGGTGCCAGATCAGGGAGTCTGATGGAGCCTCACAACTGCAGTTCACTGCTTGGCCTTACAAACACACTCCTAAAAGGCAGATCTACTGCTCATCTCTCTTTCAATGAAACACAGGCTACCTCCTGTCATCCTGCAGGCTCTTGATTTAGCACTAAATCATGTCCAAAATCATGCTTTGAGACTGTGCTGCTTCATAATTGAGATTGCAGAGTGCTGCTTCCTGAAACACTCACAGAATGATGTCCAAAGACTGAATGGATGCAGCAGGCAGGAAGGGCTGACAAATGACTGATCTGGGCATCTTCCTGGCTTGGCAGGTATTGCAGGGGATTTGGAGATAACAGCTTTAGCCAGAAGCTTCAGAGCTGTCTTGGTTAACCCTTTCACACCTACCTAGTGCAGGAATCCTTCCTTGCCTCAAAGGATGAGAATACTGTGAGTACAAGTGAACAAGCACAAAAGCAGCTTGGAGCTGATGTCCTGTCCTGTGCAGCACAAGATGAGGCAGTGGTGCAAGCAGGCATGGCCTGAATTTGAGCTTTAGCTGTGGCAGGACTAAGAGGTCAGCCTTTCCTACCTGAAAACTCCTTGGAAATGTTATCCTTTGGTCTCCAGAGAATAACTGTGGCTTTCAGTAAGTGATTTATTATCCTTCGGTTAAGTACTTTGACCCAGGAACTCAGACTGAAGACTTTAACATGTCTTCTATCAAGATTCCTATACAATCATTCACAGTAATTTATGAAACAATTAATGCAGTGCCTGGATGGGGAATCACCAGTGAGATTAAAGGTAGTTCTGTTACACAGTAAAACTTTTAGAACAATTTTTATGATAATTTGAGTCTCTGAAGCTTGTGACTTGAAGTAGGAACTATCACAACCAGAGTCAATGAGGAACAGAAGCAGTTGTGGAACCTGAAATAGAAATAACTGCATTTGTAGAATAGCATTTGCTGCTCTGTAAGTGGTGGAGGTGCTAATTAGGATGAAGCCCACTTAAATCCTGGCTTTGTAAGCAACAGTACAAAACTCTTGCATGGTATTTTGTTGTTGGCTCTTTTAAAAAGACAAATAACACCTGACTTGGTAACCTCTGAGGTGTTCACTAAGTGGAGCTTGGCAACTGAAGTCAAGGAGGTCAGCAGATGACCAGGATAAAGCTGGGAGGTAACTGCTTTGTGGTCTGGAAGTACCTATTACCAGCCATAGCCTGGGGACATGTTTTTTCCTCCTAGCAGGAGGTAAAGGTACTTCAGAATGTCTCACAGTGCAGTGGATGGAAGCTGAAGGCCAGAAATGGGCTGTGCACTTTGAATCCTGAATTTAGCAGCTGATAACCACTGAAGTAGGCTGCCAAGAGCACAGCAGCTTCCCCTGAATGTCTTTGAACTGTGACAGTGTATTTAGCCAACTCGTAGGCTGTGTGCTTGATACAGAGGTTAAGGAGGATGGGCCTGAACTTGAGCTGTGCTCACCAGTCTAGGTCAATGTCATTGTTCTGTGGGTCCCTCTGATCTATGAAAATTCATCAATTTGGAGCAATGAAGAAGAGATGCTGTGGGGAAAACCCAAGCCAGGACAAGGGAAAGGGCACACTGGGAGGAGAGGGAAGAATGTGATCTCATCAGAAAGGGAGAGATAAACTGGAGTGAATAGGGTAATTCCATTAGGGAGGGAAGGAAAGTGATCCTGTTAAGTTGTGGCAACAGGGCAAGTGCGTTATCAGAAGAGCAGCTGACAATGGGGTGATGCCATCCTAAAACAAAGTTCATGGCTGCAGTTAGCTCAAAGTCTTGAGCTGCTGAACAAAACCAAATCCAGTCTACATTTCCTTCAACAGAAAGGAGTTATGAACTGAAATCTCATGTTCCTGACCACTAGCTGATAGTTAAATTTAAACTTGAAAGAAGCTGGATGCGTTTGTTTTGCATCTTCTTGAATAGGATATAAAAAAGGATGTTTTTTTCAGTCATCATGAAGCAATTTTGACAGCAGGACAAGGGAATCTGGCACTGAGTGCCCTGGGCTGCAAAACCCCCTGGCATCATGAGCTAGGAATCAAGTCTTCATTCCTCCTCTCTCTCCTATCCATATATGTGGGAGACAGACAAAAGCCAGGCTGAAAGAAATGAACAAAAATTGCTGTTTGGTGAAATGTATAGAGGGTCACCTTATCTACTGCTCAGCAGCTGTTTTCACCTCCTGTGAGCCAGAAAGAAATATTATATTGTGCTGGCAGAAGCTATCAATAGATAAGTGATGGTCTGAAGAATGGAACTGAAGAACAACAATATTATCTGTGTGCTTCAGTAGGAGCTTCCCATCTTCCTGAGGCCTTTGTAAGGAAGTTTTATGTTGCTGGCTTCTGTTCATATTACAGTCTCCCCATATAGAAAACTTCCTTTATAAGTACCAGCATCTTTCACCAGCAGAATTTGTCATTTTTATGAAAATGTAAAAGTTGTGATTTTTTTCTTCAGCACCATGCTGCATCAAGCTAGTAAATCAGGGAGCTGCTTAAAGCTCCCCAGCTTCTGCAGACTAGGGAAAATTCCATCCCACTGACTAGATATTGATTTCCTTCTCATTTTATCTCCTGCAGCAGCCCTTCTAATAATGCCATAGAACCCCCAAAGTCACAGAAATTTCAGCTGCTTTACAAAAATTGTTTTCATGGTCTTCTGCTGTGATGGCAAAGTAGGGAGCAAGTCCATAGTACATTAGAGTGGAACATCTACAGATCTATTTGGGGGCAGCTTTTCTTCCCTCAGCCCCACTTCTTCATATCCTTCTCTTTGGCAGGACTCTTTGCTAACATTCCCCCCAAAAAACCCAACCTTCCTTAGCAGCTGCCTTCTTGCAGCTCTATTTAAAGAGTATCAAAAAACTCAGATCTTATTGCTGCTTTAAACAGATAACACTGGCCTTGATGTCTGAGAATCTCATTAAAAACCAGCTTTTAAGTGTGAAAGTGTCACCTTGTGCCTTCAGCAGTGGGAAGAGATTGTCAGAGGGCAGAAGCTGGACCCCAACAATAGATCTCTATTCGTGGTATGAGAGGAGCTGCTGTGGACAACTGCCCTCCCTGGAACTCCTGGGCTGCCCCACACATAGGAACCTCTGTTCTTAAGAGTCAACAGAAAAAGTTTTTCTTCCTTTTAAAAAAAAATAAAGAGCAAACCTGTCCCATCCTGCACACAAACCACCTAACAGTTTAACTGAGCTCACTGCTGCAAGCTTTGTACCCTGCAGGTTCCCTGGAAGCACAAGCAGGTACAGGGAGACTCTGCACCCAAGACACAACCAAATTTTGTGGTGCTACCATGAGATTCTTGGAGGATGAAGTGCCAGTGATCAAAACTGCATGGATGTATAGAGGTCAGAGTTCAGCTGTGACTGTCTGAAACTAAAATGCAGCTTAAATAACCAGGTGTTGGATACATTTTACCACAGTAAAGACTGAGATTGACTGACAGACCACAGCTTAACCTGGAGAATCATGTTCTACTAATCCTGTGGCTTATTCTCAGCATCCACTGAGGCTGCCTCTTCCTTCCTCCTACCTTTACCTCCTTGGGCACCATTCACTGGTGGAAAGCCTCCCTTGGCTTTCTTCAAGGCAAAGGCATCCAGTAGTTTATTGACAGTAACATCCACTGCTCCCTATCAGACAGCACTGCCATGAGCCAAGCATGGCAAACACCAGCTCCACCCTGGCAACTTGGGCTCAGCAGAGGCCATTTCAACCCTTCTGGTGTCCACTTGTTCATGCCTGAAAAGCCTGCTGGAGAAATCAACCTGCAAGGAGGGAAAACCCCAAACCTGTGGCACCCTTGAGCCCTCAAACTAAGAGGCACACCCAGCCTCACAGTGGCAGGAGATGATACTTACAGGTATGTCTGCTTGAACAAAAGGTTGGTGGGTTTTTCATTGACATGGTAGAGAGGAAATGGATCAAATCCACCAATGAAATCAACTGAAAAAAAATCAGAACTCAAATAAACAAACAAACATGGCCAAAACGTTGAAAGGAAAGGAAATAAAAAGCTGGTGCATGTCATGGCACAACACAAATTAGTGAGAGAACAGAGGAAAAGAAAATGATTTTTCAGGTATGGATTGCCTGGTGGAAATCTCTGCCCCTACAGACCTCTCTTCCAGGATGTCTAGAAAGTGTGCCAAGGAGAAGGTTCAGCTAACCCCAGACTTAAAGCAGAGCTAAGAAAAGACTCCAGAAAAACAAGAGGGGCCTCCCTCAGCCCCCTTGGCTCTTGCCACCGTGCTGTGACCTCCCAGGAGAGCTGAGCTGCCCCGGCCTCGGCCGTCCAGCCGTGTGCCGAGGGGAGGAAGCTGGGGAACAGCTCGGCAGTGGGTGCCAGCAGAGAAGTTGGCAGCACAGCAATCCCCAGGGAGCTTCTGTAGTCAAGTAAGAGGGTTTTTTTTTTCCTTGCCCCACTTGTCTTTCTTGCAAGACAGACAACAGCAGCTTTGGGAAACTCCGAGTACCTCATTATCTTCAGCACTGATATTTTTTCACGTCCCCTCTGCCAACTCTATTTCTTTTAATTGTATACAAGTGGGAACAATGCTTCCCTTCTCCAGCCTTCACATAGGGGCAGTGTGACTACACAAGGGGAGTCTGAAGTGACAAGTCCCTTGGTAACCACAGAAGAATTTTCCAAGTCTCTCTTAGTTCCCCTGAAATTAGGCCAAGTCTATATCACTGAGCTGGCCAACCCAGCCAGGTCAGCAGGGCTGTGATTTGGGGCTGACCTAGCAGGCCTTGCAAAAACCTTTTCAAACAGATCCAGCTTAGGCCACTTTTTGGTGCCAAGTTAGTGCATTTTTTGTTTGGAAGTGTGAAAGCCATCCAACTACCACTGAAAAATAACCGGAGTCTTCTTAATTATATAAGTATCTGGTTTTTTTTTCTTTCCTGAAGGTGGCACTATTATTTTAAACTTTAGATAAAGAGTTGTGGTATTTAGTGAACAAACAAAGGGTTTTTATCTTAATTTTTTTCTATTAAAATATATTTAGAAACCCAAGGACAACATATTCTCAGAAAATCCCTCTTGGTTTATGCTGCTACTGTGATTCTGGAACAACTGTCAGTGAATGGGTGAAATTTGTAGAGGTTCTAAGCAAATTAAGGAGGACAATTCCCAGTCATTCCAGTGAGACTTCATCTTTTCCCAGCCACTTTTGAAAATGTTGAAGTATTTTAAAAATAAGACAGTCTTCAGTTTTTTTTCTTTTTAAAAAAAAAGGTACTATATCACCTCAGTTGTGGAATGTCTAAATGAGGAAGCCTTAAAGAATTGCAATTTTTAGTAGCTAATACCTTAAACAAACCAAAGTTCTATCATCTGAGCACCTGGCCATGTTAGCACTCAAAATCTGAGGCACTTAAAAAACCCCAGCCCTTAACTGCAGCTCATTGTTGCAATATATTACAATGCATTAGCACACCTCAAATATTCTTGCCCACAATTCAGCATTAGTAGATCCCCACTGCTGTGTTTTCTCATGAAAATCACGTTAGCATGAGCTTTCCTGATTAATGTGCCTCAGCACTTATAATTACTTCGTGCTGCCTATCAAAGCAACATTTAAAGGAAACCACAAATGGGAGAGAAAATTAAAACGTGGCTCAGATTTGTTCAGGTCACTGGAAGGATCTACCACTGTGAGTGTGAAATATTGATGGTTTGTCATTGTTAATTATTCAAGCTGGCATTTTAACACCAAGCTGAGAAACTGGGAGGGAAAAGGAATTTGTTAGTGGGGGAAAAAAACATAAATCTTTAAATTAACAGGTCTGTGTTTCTAGATAATGCCTCTTTCCATGTGGCTGCCTCTCCTAGCAGATCCCTGCTATAAAAATGAGCTCTGTCAAGTTATTGCTTTACAGGATTCAAAAGGGGCTCAGAACTCCAGCTATTTAGCTAATAGCAAAGCTATAGGGTAATTAAAAAAAACACTGTTTATCATGTAGCACCTTTGCTGAGTGCACTGCCAAGCTCTAAAGAAATGATCAATAAAGCCAGTGAGGTGAGTTCAGGCACAGGGGAAGGAACAGGAAAACATGAGGACAAGTCAGATAAGCAACACATCTCATCTCCCTCCAATGAAATCAACGTGCTTTGAAACATTCCTTTCAAAGCTGTTGTTTTTCAGCTAACATCCATGCCAGCTGCTCTTTAAAATAACAAAGCTACTTGCCCAAACCTAATGAATGCCTTCAAGAAGTGATAGTTGGCTAGAAAGCCTTTGGATCACATCCTCACCTGGACCCAACACACTGCCAAAGAAATCAGACTTCACATTTATTTGAACCTTATGATTCCATTGTAAAATTATTGGCTTCAAAGGGAGTTTTAGAAAGGCAAAACAATCCAGGGACAGGTTAGGGATGTCTGCATGCATCCCACAGACCCAGGGGACTCCTCTGAGTCTTTGCTCTTCTCTGGCACTCCAGAGATCTGTGTAGCAAACCAGAGGGAGTCAGCTGCTCCCTCCTCCTTGTCATTCAAATACAGCACTTCTGCTTTTAAATTAAGTGGTCAGGTTGGTCCTTGGCAAGAAATCTCCTGCTCTGCTTCACCCTCAGCTTGGAGCATATGACACTCAGCGGGTGGCCGACGAGTACTGGGCTGTGTTCTTCCTTGTAGGTACTCCTAATTCCAGTGGGAATATTGCAGCAGCAGTAGTCTTAAGCTATATGAACTTGAGAGCAGAGTTTCTCTAAAGCTTAGTCTGAGTGAAAAGCCAAAACTGAACCTTTTTTTTTATCTTGAAAGCATAGCAGAATGACAGCATCTAACATATATTGACATGGGGGAAAAAAACCCTCACAGTAAAACCAGCTGATCTGTGAAAGGTAGGCAGTGCCACGTCATCTAGATGGAGAGATGTCTGATGGCACCTCAGTCCTTACAGACAAACATCTGAGAGAGAAATAAAACATAATAAAACCTTTCCCAAAGGGCCTGTTGAGAAATACTTACAGCTGTCTTCTTCTTCTGTGAAAACACTAACAACATAACAGGCATAGACGAAGCCCACCAGCTGGAAAACAGAGAGAATAAATCATTTTAGCACCAGTCTTGTGAGGCTGGTCAAAACCTACCTGGCATGACTTCAACAGCCAGGATTCCTCCTTAGCTTGGCAGCACTGCTGCAATGGTGGAGCCAAGTCCTACTTGCTGTAAGGTGGGAGGTGCAGGTCTAGGCTTAAGGGAAGACTGCTGGGAGCACACTTAAAGCTCAGAACTAAATCCTGCAAGGTCCATCTCCATCTTCAGCAGAGCAATCTGCTGTGCTAGAATGACTGGCAAGGACACAGGTTGGTATTGTTGACACCAAAACTACCCTGCTATGTTTGCTCACTGTAAGAAGCAATGGGGGAGAAGGAGAGTGTCCTATGAAACATTTTAGACAGGCATCTATGTACAGGACAGACACAAACATACAGGGATAGGTTTTACTAACAGAGAGCCAGAGATAAGAACTCTATACTCTTGTTGTAAGGGGTATGGCAAGGGAAGAGAAATTACTTTGGTGCAGGAGCTACCACCAAGATGTGAATAGTTTTAATGCAGATGAGAGAGAAAATTAATTAATCAGCAAAGCTTTAGAATCATCAAATGGTTTGGGTTGGAAGGGACCTTAAAGATCATCTAGTTCCAACCCTCCTGCCACGGGCTTGGACACCTCCCACTGGAGGAGGTTGCTCAAAGCCCCATCCAACCTGGTCTTGCGCACATCCAGTGTTGGCATCCACAGCTTCCCTGGGCAACCTGGGTCAGGGTCTCACCACCCTCAGAGTGAAGAACAACTTCCTCATTTCTCATCTAAACATTCCCTCTTCCAGTTTGAATGCATTAACCCTTGTCCAACCACTACAAGCCCCTGTGAAAAGTCTCTCCCCAGCTTTCTTGTAGTCCCCTTTCAGATACTGGAAGTCTGCAATATGATCTCCCTGGAGCCTTTTCTTCTCCAGGCTGAACAGCCCCAACTCTCTCAGCCTGTCCTTGTAGGAGAGGTGCTCCAGCCTCTGATGGTCTTCATGGCCCTCCTCTGGACTTGCTCCAACAGGTCCATGTCCTTCTTGTGTTGGGAGCTCCAGAGCTGGACACAGTACAGCAGGTGGGGTCTCATGAGAGTGTAACAGAAGGGGAGAAACACCTCCCATGAAATGGTGATGTACAGGCAGCAGTGTTCAGAGACACTGAAATCTTTAGTAACATAGGCTTGGAGATCCAAAACTCATTGGCAAGAAATCCCAGTCTTAGTCTAGCTCTACAGTTTCTAAGGTTCTTTCTGTATAAACACTCTGCATGGACTAATGAAGCATTGGGCCTGCCAAGTAAATGGGCCAGAGCATGGTGAGAAAGAGTCAAGATGATATCAGTGGTCTTGATTCACAAATTGCCTAGGTTAGCAGTAAAATGCCACCTCCTGGGGACCAGACAGAAGCAGGGAAGGAGCAGTAAAACAATAGGGTGCCTCTCAAATAGCAGCAGTCGTGGCGTGGTGTGGCTCATGTCAACCCCTTGCTCAGAGCAGCTTTTAGAGCAAGCAACTAAAACCCACATTAAAAAAGCAATTTAAAGGAGCCTGGTGGGCCTGCCCTTAGCTGGTAGTTTGAAGAAGCTCTAAAGCATCAGAACTGCCTCATTCAGCTTTAGCAGCAAGTTGTTACCCAGCCTGAATTGAGAAACAAACTTCTGGTGTTATGGGAGTTAAGCATTTTAGCTCCAGTGGGGGTTTATTTTGCTTTGCCTTCTTCCTGTTAATCAAATCTCCTCTCCCTCCTTCATTTTCCATCTTTACATAACTCCCCACTTAGCGAGATCTTGGCTGACAGTAACTGTGTTAGCAGAGTTATTGTAAGAGATAATTGTTTTCCACTGTGAGCTGAATTCTTTTGAACAGGAGTTGGGATGTAGCATCCACTGACTCTCTCCAAGAGAAGACAGGATGATGCATGGTAGGGCTTGAAAAGTGGAGTCCATTCATTTTTAACATGACAGAAAAATAGATCACAGCAGCAAACAAAAGGCAAGATAATGAGATTTCTGCTGAGGAGGTATAAGGCTTTTGGTTTCTCCAGCTCTGAGAAAACACACCTGGATGGAAGGAGATCGAGGGGGTTTGTACCATCACTAAACCTTGTATTGCCTTTAAAATTTCTTGAATTGTCTGGAAGATAAGTCAGCTCTCTCCTTTCCTCTTGGGTGAGCCTTAGGGGAGCATGTCCCAGTGCCTCAGTGGAAGGGAAGTACTCTATGGGCTCAGTCCCCTGCTGTGCATTTTGGAAACCAGTGCTGGATTTTGGTGAGCTACAGTGGACTTTATGCAAAAAAAATTACTAATAAAAAATCCTTCTGGGTGTGATGCTAACCAGGAGGCCACATGCAAGGGCCAATCTAATTTTACCTGCTGACTTTTAGAATTGCCTCCGAATAAAACCATTGATTTGTAAAGGCAGAAAGACCCCAGCAACTCCAACCCAACCCAACCCAACCAACCGACCATATAAACAAGCAAACAAACAAAAAAAACACAGAATCAGAGCATGGAAGTGGTTAGAAGGGACCATCTCATTCTAGAGCAGGGTCACCTAGAGCAAATTGCCCAGGATTGTGTCCAGGTGGGTTTCTTTGTAAAGGCAGAAAAAAAACCAGCAACTCCAACCCAACCCAACCAACCGACCATACAAACAAGCAACCCACAGAATCACAGCATGGGAGGGGTTAGAAGGGACCATCTCGTTCTAGAGCAGGGTCACCTAGAGCAAGTCGCCCAGGATTGTGTCCAGGAGGGTTTTGGGATCTCTCCAGAGCAGGAGACTCCACAGCCTCTCTGGGCAGCTGCTCCAGGGCTTGGGCACCCTCCCAGCAAAGAATCTTCTCCTCCCGTTCAGATGGAACCTCCTGGGTTCCAGTTTGTGCCCATTGCCCCTTGTCCTATCACTGGGCACCACTGACTGCCACCATCCTCTTGGCCCCACCCTTCAGCTCATTGATCAGATCCCCTCTTGGGCTTCTCTTCTCCAAGCTCAGCAGCCCCAGGGCTCTCAGCCTTCCCTCTGCACAGAGATGCTCCAGGCAGAAAAATAATGAGAATAATCAGCTATTTTTCTTCTCTGCTGTTGCTTGTTCAGTGCTGAGCCAAGGCCTGGGGAGCCGGGTTTCCTCCGGGCGCTTTGGGCTCATTCCGGGCAGGTTTGGGGCCGGGAACTGACCATGGTGCTGACGCTGCCCCAGGGCTGCTCCCCGGGGCCCTGTGACATCAGCGGTGACCTCAGCAGCTCGGTGTGACATCAGCAACGACCTCAGCGACCAGCACCCACCAGCTGGGCTCTGGGAGGCAACACTCCCACTCACTGCTCTTGGAAAACCAGAGGGCTTCAGCCTGAAGCTGTCCCAGCACCCAGGGAGATGTCTCACCACCCATCCGCGTGCCGTGGTCTCCAACAGATGTGTGTTTGCACCCCCCTCAGATCAGGTTTTGGTTTTTTTCTTTTTATTTTCTACTTGGAAGACCCAACCTTTTTCATTTAACAGGATGGAAGGTCAAATCCTGCAGTTTCCATACACACAAACATCCAAGCAGGAAAGACCTCTTGAACATGTGCCCTGATTCCAAGGGAACCTGAGGAAGGTTCTCCATTTTTTTCCATATTTTTATACCTTGAGGTTAAGAGCCATGCAAAGTGGCAGCCCTGAATCCATTCCCTGTTATTATCCTGAACAACATGTACCTACACATGTCAGGGAACATCTGAGGGCTGCAACAAAAGAGTTTCAGTGGCAAGGAGGGAAGATACTTACAACATAAACATGAATTGCATTTTTATAGGGGCTGACATAAGTTATAATTAAACATATCACCTCAGGGATGGAATAAACTCCTGGGATTGCCCATATTTTTACCTCCTGCATGAATTATGAATGAAATATAGCTACAGAGGTGAAATGCTGCTCCTATTGTCCAGTCCTGCTCTCTGGAAGAGTCTGTTAGAACATAGGATGAGCTGACTCCAAAGTCTCCTCATCACCATCACCAGTGGTTCCCTTCTGACTCTATCCTAGATGAAGGATTATCAAGCCCCCAAACATGACCAAGTTTAGCAGCAAGTAACACAGACCTGGAAGCTTCACAGAGGCCCAGAATTTGGAAGCAATGTCGTTTGTTCCAAGTGCCACCTTGGTTGCTGGTTTCAATACCAAAGAGGGTTTTAAGCTCTACTACCCCAAGGAAACAGTGATAATTCTTAGATCTTTGCAAATTATCAAGGGTAGGTGGGAGAGGAGGGGGAACATCAGTGGTGTAAAATGACACTAAGCTATGGGTCTAATTCCCCCAAGAATGTTCTTGGGCTTTAGCCTCTGCTGCTGTCTCTTGACTTGTTCTGCATGTTCAGTACCAGCTTCCTCCAGGCTGCAGAAGTATCCGATTAAGCTTTTTATTAGGAACACATGTCCTGGGCAGGTGTCTTCAGTCAGCCTGTCAGGCAGCCTGGGAACGCACATGCTGCCGAGGGGAAGAGGATGGAGCTGGGACATCCCAAGCATCCTGCAGGCAAACGAACAGAGCAGGAGAGGCAGGAAGAGACAAGCGTACCCAGAGGGAACGGGACAAATGTAAATCCGTGCAGCCCTCTGCCCCTCAGGCAGCTGAAGTGAACTTTTAATAGCGAGTTGAAATGTGTTCATCCACCAGAGCATTGAACTGAAGTGCTGGAGCCAGCAAGACTGAGTTACAGCAGCATGACCTGCAAGATTCCTGAGCAGGTCCCTTACAGAAAGGGATCAACCGACTGCAAGGGTGCAAAATGTGTGAAGGACGGGAAGGGAAATTTTAGGAGTTGTTGCTATTGCTTGTGTAAGATCATAGCTTTAGTCTGCATCTTGTCCTAGTGAAGATTCTGGAATCTTCACTAAAAAGAAAAGGTGCAGAGTCTCCTCTTTTGGGGCAGATCTCTTTTAGGCTTCACTTCTCATCAGAGCTATGAAGTGTGCACGCTCTCAGCAGTGCAACAGGGGGAAAACAAAGATCTCTGCTACAAAACAGCAAAAAGCCAGCTTGTGAAAGAGCTATTGTGACCAGATAGCCAAAAAGAGGCAACCAAAATCCTTTGAGTCCCTGACCTTCTTTACTCTTTGGATGCAATTACCACCACTGAAAATCTAGCTGCTGCCAACAGCAAAGCATCTCTCGCGTGTTGCTTCTCACATAACATCTGCTGTCCAGGCTTGCTCTGCAGCCTTCCTGGGAACCTTCCAGCCTGTCAGTCTGAGTGAAAACAGCAGACAGGCAGGCAACGAGTTCTCTCGGTTGGGAAGACATTTCCAATTTCCATCCCATTCGATGGAGCCTCAGGAAAAAACTAACACCCCTCCCCTCCCCAGCTCCCAGAACAACCATATGGACAGCCCAGAGCTATGCCAGGTATTTCAGAACTAGAAATCACTCCTCTCCCTGCTGGCTGGCAAGCTGGGGAGAGGCACGATGAAAACAAAGCAGATTTCTTTTCTTGACAAACTAATTGCTGTTGCATGTCCTAATTGGGTTGGTAGGATTAGTTTTACAGGGAGATTTCTATACCAGCGTAGACTTTAAGATGTATTTACAATGAGCTTTTTCCTCCAACATGTTCTGTGCTAACACACTGCTAGTTTTTCATACTGGGCCCTAGAGCTGCTTGTATCATACGTTGTGACTGATATGCCCAAATTTGATCACATTCCAGATTAAAGGAGTTGCTTTTGCCTTCAAGGAGCAGAGACAAGCTCTGAGCAGAAGCAGGCTGGGACCTTATGTGTCTTCAAATGTATGCCTAGGAGCAGGCTAATACAGTCAGCAGGAGCCAAGATAACAGCCAAGACTGTGCTCACCATATGGGCTCAGGTTTGCTTTCCCTCTTTTTTGGCATGCCAGATTGAATTCAGTGAGCCTTACCCCAGGTCCACAACGTGGTGCACTACAGTAACCTCAAGAAACCAGTATTTTCAGAAAACAACCAAAATATCCACAGCTGAGTACTGCTTAAAGGACATGCATGTCACACTGCTATATCTGGAATTTAAAATAATCGTTAAAAAAAAATCCAAAACCACACACGAAACAACCCACACACCCCCCACAACTTCTAAAAACCACTGGGCAAAGCAAAAATCAACAGAAAGCCCAATTCTGCCTGTCCCAGGGCACTGACTGTTCTGTTCTGAGATGTGTGGCACTATATCTGCAACTTAAAATAATCATTAAAAAAAACCCCAAAACCACACACCCCCCACAACTTCTAAAAACCACTGGGCAAAGCAAAAATCAACAGAAAGCCCAATTTTGCCTGTCCCAGGGCACTGACTGTTCTGTTCTGAGATGTGTGGCAGAGAAGGAGGGAACTAGGTCATGTCCCTTGCTGCATCCCCTGAGCCTTCCAGCTCCTCGTCGTGTTTTTTGTCCTATCGATTGGTCTCGCTGGCTGTCTGCAGCATGGGACCTGCCAGGAGCCCTGGGAAGGACAGCAGCCTGTAATAAAATCTGCCTTAAAATGAGATAAAGAGAACAGAAAAAGATACTGGCAGGGATCAAAGAGTTTGACCCTCGGAGACTAAAAAGGGAGAGAACTGGCTGGCTGTTTTCAGGCAGGGTCTGAGTGGGAAGGTGAAGAGTCTTGCTTTCTGCCTTAGCTCAGCAAAGCAGAGAGGAAAAACTCTATTTCTCCCACTGCATGACAAAATTGCACAAGTATTTCAGAGCTGGCAGGAGTTACAGGCCTGGAGCTTCAACACTCTACCTTTACTCCAGGACAAGAGGCAGTTTACCTCACTCTGCACAGCTCAGCCCATACAGCTTTCCTGCATACAAGTATTTTACCCTCATTCCCAGAGTTTAGGATTCAAAAATCCACTTCAATTTACATCTTGAGGAGGAGGAGAAAGAAAACATTTACCTTACTCCTCTATCTTACAGTTCCCTCTGTCTTCCCATCTGGCCCTTTGTGCCTTGTTGCAGATGCACAAAGAATATTGTCATGTGCCTTTGGGAAGAAGCAAAGCAGAAAACACTCCTGGAGACACAGACACGTCTGTGTGGGTGTGATCACTTAGCTCAGGGCCCTGTGCTTATGTTAGTAAGCTGCCAAAAAACAAAGGTCTGTTCCAAGCCAGCTCAGGACCATTTGTTGGCTGAACCTCTTGCCTGGGGCAGAGGGGCTGGTGCCAGCTCAGGGGGTAGGAAGGATGCTAGCAGTAACAGAGTTCTGCACTTTAAAAGTCTGGGATGTTCTGATTTCAAGGGCTGTCAGTTGTTTCAGCAGCATCAATCCCCTTCCAGCAAACAGCCCTTTATAGGGGACAACAGGCTCTATTCTGGATCCCAGGTTTGCCCTTCTCACACACATGCATCAGCAACCCTCGGACAGTTTAATGCAGATCATTTTCCCTGAAGGAGAACTAACCAAATATTAACAGCCAGCACACACGCCAGGGAGTCCATCCAACTCAGGAAACAGGAGCTCCTCTGTCTGCCTCTTTTTTTTTGTGACATGGACTAAAGGGGGCTGGGTCTTCCCCCCTCGCTGCAGTTCACTGGGTCACACAGATCATCCCAGCTAATAGGAAAGGCAGGATCCAGACAACAGAAAGTTGTACCAAGAACGTGCAGAGAAGTATTTGGAACTTGTCTCTTTGTTATCCTTTAACATTTAGGCAGGCTAAGTTACCCTTCTCTGAGCCAAAACTGGAAGCTGAAACGTGAACATTTCTCCACTCCACGACTGTTTGTATTTATGGCCATGAACCACAAAATAACAACCCAAAGCAGAGCAGAAAGATGCAGGCTGCTAACTCAAGAACACCACCAGAGCAAGGGGGACAACGGGCAGTTTGTTTCTGTTAATTGTGCAGAAAAGTGAGAAAAAATTAACAGTGAACGTTAAGGACACTGAATTACTGCAGAGTAATTTTAAAAGGCTGCAGGAAGACTTTGGTGAGGAAAGAGTTGGTGAAAACATTTAGTGCGCAGACCTTAGGTGTCAGCAGAAAGAAAACATGCTGCTTTCTGCTTCCTTTCACATTTCTCTCATTTTCTGGAGATAAGAATCCTCCCTTTTATTCCTTCACCACAAAAGGGCCATACTCACTGCGAGCAGGATCTGGCAGGAGCTGTGCATCACCTCGATGTACCGGTACTCCAGGGCACAGCCGATCACCGAGACGTAGGAGTGGCTGTCCAGCCCCTTGATGCCAGCTGTGGAAGCCTCCTTCCTGACACAGCCAGGGCCGTTTTCACTCCACCAGGACTGGTGCCGTGAGATGTTGAACGTCAGGAGTTCACTGTCCTAAAGGGAGAAGTTGCCGAGAGAGCTCCAGTTACCCTACGAGTGTCTGGTAGGCTGTCAGATGGAGGTCATAGCAAAACCAATGGAAAACCTAAATCTTCTAAGATCCCTGCTCTCAAAAAATAATAGCCCAGATCAAAATACATCAGCTTTGTGTTCCTTAGAAGTATTTCACAGGTTTCTGTGGTGGGAACCGTTTCTGAGGCAGACCTGCAGCACTCCAGCAAAGCTATTTCATCGTCATGACCTTTCAGGAGCAGGACTGAGCAGCTTTTAAATCACAAACAGTTTCTAGGCTGCAAAACCAAGACCACTTTGTAAGTGGTGCCTGCACCCAGGAAAGAACCCTCAAGTTTTGGGTTTGAGAGATTAACTGTGCAGATATGGAAGAAGGTGGTAAACAAGGCAGCAGCAAGCACCATGTGTTATGGGGATGCTCTTCCCAGCAGGAGAATCAACACAGATAACTGAGAAATATGCACTTCATAACTCTAAAGTGAGTTTCATAACCCTAAAGTGAGTTTCAAAACCCAACAGATCTTCCTCTGTTCCTAGCTTTTAATAAATCCAAGTTCCCTTACCACTTCTGATTTCCTTCCACCCTCTTCACATATGGTGCTTCTCTGTCTCCTGTTGCCCTGACACACTGTCAGCCTCAGATGACCCAGCTGAGCTGATCCTGACCCCAACGTGATGACTGCAGCTTCTTGCAAACTCTTCCCCAGCAACTCCTTATCATCTCTACCCAGAGAGGCTTTTTGGTTTCCTCTTCTTGTCTTTGCTGGTTCAAAGGTTTAAACTCTGCCCTTGTGGGGGTTACATGGTGAAATACCACACAGGGAGCGCAGAGCTTGGTCTGCACCCAGGCTCTCATTCCAAACTGGCAATGCTTCCCTCAGGCTTGAGAAAAGAGTGGTCCTTGGGGTAGCCAGGAGAGCTTTGGGATTTTGAGCTTACAGGACGTGGCCAAGTCCTCCCTGCAGACAATAAGAGACTAACCCAGAATGGGCTGGGCAGATCAGCTGCATCACTTCACAGCATCCACTGCACGAACCTCACTGAACCATGACTAAAAGGTTTAGCACCTACCCATCTGCTCAGGCCAGGGTCCTCCACAGTCCCTGTGGGAAAGAAGCAGCTCCCAGAACAGCAGCTGTCAGAGCTTGGGGCATTCACTTCCTGACGTGGGAAACCTCAGGTGGCAGCTCCTTTGCCTCAGCTCCCCGGAGAGCCAAGGGGGAACAACAGATTCAGAGCAGCTAATCCAGGCTCCTGCTCTGGACCAGGAGAGGACTTGTCTCCACTGCCAGCACAGGAAGTCTAGCCAGGTAGTCCTGCAGAGACACTTCCCCAGGTTCACATCCAGGGCTAAACTTCAGTTACAAGAGCAGAAAGTTTGAAGGACAGCCAGAAAACCTGCGAATAGAAACCAAAAGCCCCACCATGGACTTTGGAGGTGCCCTCCACTCCACCCCAGGTATACAGAAATGGTTTGCAGAGCTGTTGGTAAAACATGCTGCAGGAAGCATGTGGTAAGAAACGTGGACAATTAAGTGAGAAGAGAGCTGCCAAGCTCCTGACAGAGTCACCACAGCAGATGGGATGTGCTCTCCAGGAGATGGAGGAGATGAAGTATGGCACCTCAGCAGCAAAGACAACAGGGGAAACTCTGCTAATAGTTGGGAGTTTGAAGGGAGCTGTCTGCATTTTAAAGGCTATGGGGAATGATTCTGAGACTGGCAGCTGCAGGATAGTGCACACAATGCAAGGTGCTGTGCTATCTACATTTTTAGAGAGGGTTTTCTCTTCCAGCTTCTCAGCTTTGGCAGAGTCGGTTTTTGGCTTGCTCCCTCTGCTGGGCAACTGCTCTTCGGTGGCCCACAGGCATCCCACACCCCCACCAAATCTCATCTTTGCTGCATACCTCGTCCTTCCTCCCCCAAGTTGGCAAGTTCTGAGGCACAAAGATCTTCCCCAGCAACAGTTTCTCCTCCTGGAGACAGCCAGCCCTCCAAGCTGCTGTGCTGTTCTCCCTCTCAGAAGCCACTTGCCACTTTGGCTAGGGAAGGAAAGAATCCATCTCAAAAAAACGGACTTGATTCCTGTTTCTTTGCGTGGGGCTTCCCCCTGTTACCACAGAATCAAAGCTGTTCCAAGGGCACCACAGGATCGACTCTTAACCCCAGTCCCCAGGGCTCCTCTCTCCCAGCTCACAGATGGTGTCTTCCCAAACCTTCTGCCTCGCTGATGCCAAGAGCCCCTTCGAGCACCTTCCCTACTCCCTGCAGAAGAACCTATGTGTGTTTGGCAAAGGGAAGGCACAGGCTGCTTTCCTTCTTGTCAGCCTTCAAGAACTGGCTCTGGTTTAACTTTCCTTTTGCAGAAGCTGAACTGGCTGTGAATTAAGCCTGAAAAAGCAGAGCAGATGCTGGGCTGGAGGTGGGCAGGTGGAGGAACAGTAGGTCCTAACAGCACTCACTACTTTTTTGCCTACAATCACACTCCAGCTCTGAAAAAAAGAAGAAAAAAAAAAAATATATACACTTCAGCTAAGAACAGATTGGGAAAACTGAGCTTTTAGAATCCAATCCAATTGGATTCTAAAAGCACCACCATGACTGGCACCCAGGAGCCATCCAGCTGACATGTTCAGCTTTCTGAACAAGCACTGCAGGGCATGAGGGCAGCAAGGATGAAAGGGTCTCAAGATGCAAAGCAATGCTGCTCCTTTGCTCTGTCCCTGCCTGGATGTCCCTGGAGGATACCTGTGCTGGTGGAGCATGGAGAAAGAGCATTAATTGACCTCCACAGTGGCTCGGTGCTTGCTGGGAGGCTGGGAGAAGCAGCCCAGGATGTCTCCTGTGGTCTGCCACTTTCATTTGTGAAGAGATGGCTGGTGAGAAGCTATAAAATACAATCAGCACACTACAAGCAGGAGAAAAGAACCAGCTGCAAGAAAGTTCAGGGACCAGCTGTTTCCCAAAACCTCTCTGCAAGCCATTTGAAGTCTAAACACACTGCAAAACTCCCCAAAGGGATCTTCAGGCTGGAAGGTGGTAATCAGTCCCAGAAGGGTGCAAACCCTGCTGCAAGGAGAGAGCAATCTGTGTGTCACTGACAGGCTGCTATCTGAAGGGCTATTGCTTCCTCCTTAACCTTCAGTCTGGAGAGAAATATGAGCCACGAGTGAGAGGAGCTCCTTCTCGGGAGCACGTTGAAGGTGAGCCAAGAAGTCACAGCTCACTGTGAGCTGTGGCAGCACCTGGCTGCTCCCTGTTTGCCCTCTGTGTGAGACAGTTGGTGACAGCCCTAAAACTGCAGCACCCACATTTTACTGAGTCTATTTTCCACTCTCATCCTCATCCCGCTGTGTCCCACGGGGAAACTCTCACCTCCCTCTGCCACCCACAGTGCCAGCTGTGCTCCTGTTCCAAAATCCTTTCCTGAAAGCTGGCCTCAAATTATTTTCCAAGGGGGACTATAAGAGATGGTTTTATTTCCTCTTGTCAACAGCCTTCTGAACTGCCTCCCCCCAAATTTTCTTCATTAGCAGGCAAGCCAGCACTATAACAGCTCTAGAAACAAACTGAACCCTGTATAGGAGCCCCCAGAGCCTGACAGCAGAATCATTTGAAAATCTTTTCAGTTGGAAACATCTCTTATCAAAATAGGAAATACAATGTTTATCTTTTAGACCTGAGTGCTGAGTTGCTGCATCACCCTGCCACAGCAGAGAAGCACTTTCATTGTCCCTTGGCAGGTTTCTTGACAATGCCACAGCATTTAAAGGCCAAATCCCAGGCTTCCAGTTTCTAAATTTAGGTGGAGCTGAGAGAGTTGTAATTAGACATGCATTTATCCATCCTCCTGACAGCATCTTCTCCAGGTACAAAGTATCCCAAGATGCTGTCCAGATTCTCTGGAATACCAATAACCCCCCATTGGACTGATAAGAGCTGCTTCCATTTCAAGAGGAGACTCAGACCACCAGCACAGCTCTGGATTCAGATCAAAGCACTGGGTAGACAAGAGAGAATACAAAGGAAGGGTAATAAAAAAAAAAAAAATCACCATTCCAAGATGAATAATTCCAGAGGGAAAAGACAAAGGAATACTTTGAAATACAAAAAAACATTTCTTCAAACCTCCCTGAGCATTTCTCAAGCACGTGATGAAGAGTCCAGCAGCATGGCAGCTGGACAGACAGATGCTCAGATATCTTACTAGCAGGATTTTAATTATTAACTCAGACTAGGGGGTTGCAAGAGGGGCTGTGTTTCACACTTGAGTAGACAGGGAGAAGCTTAACATGTTTTTTCAAGCACAGCTTAGAAACTTCAGAGGTAGCTCCCAACGATTCACCAAACCAAATGGACCAAGAGGAAAGAGATGGAACAGCAGCAATCTGGAAATCCATTGGTGAGCCCCACCATGCAGCAGTGGCACAGCACTTTTGGAGAGGCCCCATTTCCCCCAGATGCTGCAAGTGTGCTCACAAGTAGGAGCAGAACAAGTCAGCAATGCTGCCAAAATGAGAGATACACCATCATCTCACTGCCAGAGCTGAGAAGCAGCCCCTCAAATCCAGATTGCTCTGTCGCTGCCCTGCTCATTGGCAAAGCACTGGCAGGAAAGCTGGCAAGGGCTACGTGCTTAGGGAAGCCCTTGCAGCAACAAGGGAGGTGCTTGCTTAGACACCTGTGCTGATCCATTTGTCCCTGGCCACCTCATGAGGTTCTACTGTGCCATATATTTCTTAGTAGGAATCAGGGTGTTAAAAGATTGCAAGATAAAAAAGAGACAGAATAGAAAGAGAGAAATCAGGCAAATTGAGCTCTTCCAAGTAGAGAGTAGATTCACAGAGCAAGAAAAGAGCATTTTCCTTTAGAATAAAATAATTTGGGGTAGTTATACCCAGCAGATGGTTAGCAAGGAGTTGTAACTGCTTTGAGCAGAGCTGACCAGAACAGCCATTCTCAGGGTTTCCATGGCCAGCAGAGAGCCAGTACTGCTGGAGGAACCTGGAGGATAAAGGAGCAGTTCAGGACATGGTGTGAAAGAAAAGACAGGAAGAAATAGAGGGTGAGAAGTGGTGGGCAGGGAACCCAGCAGAGGAAAAGAGTCAGTGGAGAAGCATTTACTTGGCAGAGCAAAGTGAGCAGCCAGCCCCCTCAGCACAGTTCCACCACCAGGCACCTACCAGCCCAAAGTCTACTGATGCCAGAGTTTACAACAAAGAAGTATTCTCTTCACCCCTTTGCCAAATTGCTCGTGGGCTGACATGGGACCGTAGCCCACAGACCCCTTGGTGCCCTTGGTTTCTGCTCTTTGGATCAGCCAGGCCCCCAGCTCAAGGGGGGCACAAGGACAAGTGTCCATGCTCACCTCAGCCCTGGGCTGCACCCCCCTGCTCGCAGCCCAGGAAATCACATCTGGGCACCAGAGCACAAAGAATTACTTGCACTATGTGCACATAACCAGTTCCTCATTTTTGCAATTCTTCAGGTTTTTCCTGAACTTGTTACAGCAGAAACACTTGGATCCTTTACCCCTTTCTCACCCCACCTGAGCTATCCCCTGGCTCAGCTGCACGGGGCTGTCCTTACCAGCAGCCAAGTTCACAAACTCTGTTCTTTCTAGCTCGCTGCCCTGCCTGCATTTTGTCATTGTAAATTAGGAAGCTGCTGACAGAGATGTCCCTGGCAGGCTGCCCTTGTCAGGCATACAGAGGGATAAGCACAGCACCAGCAGGAACACGACTCTCCCAATTCCCTCCTGCTCTCCCACAGGCTCTCCAGGAATCACAGAGCAAAACAGCACCCAAAGACTTTCCTCAGGGCTATCAGCCCCTTCAGAGACTTGCACGGGAGCACAGCCCTGTCCAAAGCACTGCCCAGCATCATCATGCTTAGCCCAGCAGTTAATGAGTTAGTGGTTACCTGAGCAGCTCCATCAGTTTTGCTCCACCAAAGCTCTTCTTCTTCTATTTGCAACCTATCTGCCTACTGCCAGGCTAATTAGACTTTGATTTTTTTTATTGGGAACTAAAGGACAGCTTCCCCCCAAGGCTCCTGAGGGCACACAGAGGTCCCTGCTCCTCTGCCCTCTCCAAAAGCCTGGCCAACACTTGCTCACCCAAGCCCAGGTGTCCTTCTGAGGTCTCATTCCAAAACCAAGATCAATAAGACTTGGTGGCTTTGGATCAGGTCTCTGGAGATGCAGGAGGAAAGCAACACTGTTCTTGAGTCCAGGCTGCAGAGCACCACACTGCCCTACAGAAACCTTCACTCCTGTTCCACGTGCCTCTTTGGCCCTCATCTACAAGCAAGGTTTTATTTTGCCATTACAAAGACCAAAATAACTTCATTTAAAGGGGAGGAGGAAAGGAAGCAGCATCAAGAGCTCTTCTTACAAGACAGCCTTTTCAAATGAAAGGAACTCATTAAGAACAGCAAAGCTGTGAAGCATTTTACCACCAAAACAAGCACAAATACTTTTGGTTTTGCCAGTTGCCCCTGAACTAACAGCACAAATCTCTCAGGGCAGCTCTACAGTTGTCAATAACTTCTACTGCAGCTCAATTCCATAAAAAATAAGCCCCCCATCACAAATGTCACCCTGGAGGTTAAAGGAAGGTTCTCTGTGTGCTGGCTTTGCTAAGAGGAGGGACAGCACAGAGCAAGGTTATGGGCTGAAGCTCCTGTGGAGTGGAGAAAGTTTGCTGTGCTGTTTGAATTGCAGGAGAGCAACCCAGCGTGTTGCAGGGCAGGCTGGGCTCAGTAAACACAAATCATCAGCTGCTGGAAGCAAACCTTGGCTGCCAGAGAAGCTCTCAGAGCAGTCTATCAAGCCAATATTTCCTCTGCAGAAGGGAGTGTTTAACTAATTACATGATTCTTATTTTTTTCACTTGGTCACAGCCAACACCAAGATCATCTCAGGCTGAGCCTTCAGCCCATGAGTATTCAGTTTTGGGGAAGAATTCTTTCAAATTTTCTGGGAATAATTGAGAAGGGAAATGGAGATTAATTGAAGAATTAGGAAGCGACTTTTTCTTATCTGCAAAGGATTTATGCTGTCACTCATGACTTGCTGTAGGGCTGATAAAAAAAAACCCTAATGCAGTTCCAATTATGACTCCAACTTAGATGTATGACCTGGGAATTTAGGCCAGATGTAGAGTGCTCCAGAATGAACCCATATCCTATAATCACTCTGAGGCTGCTGAGCTACAGCAACACTTAGTAATTCATTGCTTACAGCCAAGGCTTAATTTAGGACCTGTCTCCCATTTTTATTATTCCTGACTCATCCCTCATTAAGCAAGGAGCAATATTTTGCTTATCTAGTCCTCGGGGAGCTTCACATATTAACTCACAACACCCCTGGCCAACAGCCATGAGTAACTACCACTGTGTTTAAGAAGGAAGAATTAAGAGAAGGAAGCCACATCACCTCTGAGCCTGCACCCAGAGGAGATGCCCCAGCCTCCCCAGCACCCCTCTGGTTTGTCCTCTGTTCAGCAGAGAGAGAGGAGCCTCTCCCAAAAGGTGCAACAGGAAATATTTCACCTGCTGTAGTGATAACCAGGTAAAGATCCCTGCTGCTGAAGTGCACTAGGTCTTCAACAGGACTGAGAGGCAAAAAAAATATACCAGGAGCTGGTCAGGGATGGAGTTCTTCCCATCTCACAGCCTTCCTCAGCCTCCTCTGCATCGTGGCTGGGCATCAGCCCTCCAGCCCCATCTCCCCTGGGGCTGGCTCTGCTGCCAGGCTGCTCCCACCTTTCAAACCAAACACACTCTACAGGGGTAGGGCTTGTTCACCCACTGCCTGCACTGACCAGCCAAGAGCTCCAGAAATCACCATCAGCTCCTCATTGTACCACACAACCAAGCTGTGCTCCTCACCCCCTTCCAAGGCAGCCCCCTCCTTAGGCAAGAGGGCAGGAGCTGCTCCCCACCTTCCCCACCCCCTCCCTTATCCCCCAGCTGAGCTCCATCCCCTTCAGGCCCTGGGCACTCACCCACAAAGCTCCTACTCACCTTGGAGAGCCCTCCTACTTCTAAGTAAAAGCAGATGATGAAGATGTTCCAGGTGACCCACACTGCAGTCCAGATGGCATACTGGAAGGGAAGGGGAGGAGAGAGAGGAGTCATGCACATTGGGAAGTCACTAGAACCAGTTTCTATCTCTGTGGTGAAGATGAGGGCAGGGAAATTAGGGTAAAATGGCCCTATCCCACCAGAGCAAGGAGGGTGAGGGTCTCTGGGAGGCTCTGGACAGGAGGGGTGTGACTTACCACCACGATGTAGCGGGGTCTGTACTGGATGGTGCCAAACAGGCCCAGGATGACGATGATGATGTGGAGGAAGTTGGCTAGGATAGGGGCCCACTGGTAGCCCAGGAAATCAAACACTTGCCTCTCTAAGGCAGCAAGCTGGAAGGGAGAAGAAGGAGAGTTACAGCTTCTGGGCTCCTGGCTTCTGCTCTGGAGGCTGTGACAGGCTCCCTGAGCAGGTCACTGCAGCAGCTGAAGGTGCTGCTCCACTCCCCAAGCCATTTACTGCCTGAGAGGCAGGTCAGGAGGACAGAAGATGAGTCTGCACACCACAACCTGCCCACCTCCACTCTACACTCCTCCCATCTCCTCCGATGGCCAAGTCAGTGCAGACCAGGGAGCTCCAGTGCCCCAGTGGGAGCACGTTCTCTGTCCTGTGCATGTTGCACCTCACATTTATTGTCACCCAAATACACCATCACCATTTACCATCGATAGTCAAGAGTAATTTAACTACTAATTAGATATTAACCATGGGTGGGCCTCATCCACTGTGTGTGATCAGCTACGTGATGTCTTCTCCTGGCTTGGCTTTTAAATAGCAGCTGGGGATCAAGCTTCTGGAGTGGCTTAAAGCATTTTAGGGTGTGAGTGGCTGCAGGTTCAAGCCATGTGCATTAAATGCCCATGATTCCTCCTTCTTCCCAGGTCAGTGGGGAAATCACACGTCTCTTGGGCTAGGAAGGTATTGCCATTCCCAACACCACCTTGGAAGTTCAACCCAAATCTGTGTTCCAAGGAAATCTCTAGCAGCCCTGGTTGAAGGGGATCAGCTGGGGTGGTGCTAAGTGGCTTTGCTGGCCAAGGGGAGCAGAGAGCGTGGGGGGACCATGGGGGCAGCCTCCAAATCTGTCTCTTCTGCAAAATAATCTGTCTTCCCTTTGAAGCAACACACACTGCCCTGTTGTGATCCCCTGAACCTCCTGGCAGATGCTGTGAGATCTGCAGCACACGGGGCTCTGGGGCTGGACCAGGGGAAGCTCTGCTCCTTCCACACACCCCCTGCTCCCCCCCCAGCACGGAGATTTTCTGTATCTCAGCAGAAACAGCAGTAATAGGTTAAAAGCTTAATCTTTTAGGAGGGGATTAACGCACAGACCTTAACGATAATGGGAAATTTTGAATCCTGACTGGCTGGCGATGGGTCACTTGACTGTGAGCACTTCATCCAATCAGGGATTTAATTGGCTTTGTGCTTTACATGAATGGGGGAGCACTGGCCCCAAGAGCCAGTGCTGAGATGCATCCCTGAGCCAAGGGGACAGCACGGGTGTGTGCTCTGCAGAGATAACGCCCTGCTCAGCCTCCCCTCTTGCCTCCAGGCCCTGAAAAGGGGGGTGAAGACAGATCCTTCCCACCCGTGTCTTCTGCCATGAGTTTTCCCACTCTAGAGTCAGGGCATCCATGCCCGGAAGAGTGTTTTTGCCTCTCAGATGAACATTTGCCATTAGGGCTGCACAGAGAGGGGAAAGCTTGTCCTGCTACAGCTTCATGATGTTTCCTGGCTTGTTTGGACCAGGGAAGACATTGGTCTGTGAAGTGAGAGCTACCAACCATCCTGGAGATGGACCTGCCAACCCACACTGACTTCAGACTGAGGAACACTCCTAGAGAGGTCTCCAGTCCCTGGCCAAGTGGATTTTCCCCCATGATCCCATTCAGGTCATATTTCCCTCTTCCTTACTGCGACTGCCCTTATCTGCAGGTTCTTTCTGTCCTGATTTATGCTCCTTTGCTACTTTCTCTGCATTTTTGTCATGGTTTTGTGTCCCTGGGAGCTGCAGGGGTGACTCAGCTGGTGCAGAGATCAGCTGGTTCAGCAGGAGCTGGCTCAGTGTGCCTTGGTGTGATGTGTAGCTCAGGCAAGCTGCTTCCTCATTTAGTAAAATAAAAGCAATCAGAAATGCAGCCTCAAGTTACCTTGGGCTTGTCCCTGTTGCCAAAGAAAACTAGCATAATTAAGGAAACATTTCCCAAAAGCAACCTGATAAACAGCTATCCCATGATGGGTCTGAAGGCAAAGCTGACCCCTTAAATGCTGCTGAGATGTGCAGGGAAACAGGGCTGAGGGTTGTGCTAAGCTGGCCTTGATTTGGGGTTGGGATGTGAAGAACCTCGTGGTACCCTTCAATCCTGGTCAAGGTTTGCCCCTGCCCACGAGCACTGACCTATCTGCACCCCTGTCCTGAACCTCCCTCAGATCCCTCGTGTTGAGCTGGGGCATTTTCTCTGCTGCTGCCAAGTTTCTGCAGAGTAATATCCCTCCTGTGATGTTCTTTATGATGATTCACACTCTTCTATTGAGAAAGACTATTATATTCTAGAGATATTGGTTGTAAAGAGAAATTTCACAGATTGTGGCTCTGGTTTCAAACCATTCAAAGCTGACAGGACCTTTCCATCAGGGAGGATACATTCTTCTTCTTTATGACTATTCTTATTAAAACCAGGGTTCCTCCTGCTCCTTTGGCTTCTCCATCCCATAGAACATTTTTACCTTTCATTCTTTAAATGAAATGATTTGTTGCAGTACTAAAATCAGGATAGTTGTGGCAGACTTTAACTAAACCACATTTCTGCTGATCTGGGTGAAACTGGAACAGCAAAGAACCATGTGGAGCAGTCGTTAGGCAGGCAAACAAAACAAGCCAAAGATCCCTGTTGGATCATCCTTCATCTGGATGGCTGGGGAAGGTAAGAAAGGTAGAGGAGATGTTCTGCAGCTTTGGGAGTCCTATCCCATAGCTCACAGTGAGCAGAGAAAGGCTCTGTAACCAGCACAATGGACATCCTCAAGGTCTTTACACCATTAAAACTTCACCAGAGAGCTGGATCTGAGCTGGAGGGGACTGGGCAATCTGAGCCCATTGAAGACTAGGAAAATGGTCTTAGAAAACACCTCAAAATGTGGAACAGTGTCTTATCAGGGGGTACCAGAGAGTTGGATCTGAGCTGGAGGGGAGCCTTGCCTTCCAGAGTCTATTGAAGACTAGGAAAATGGTCTTAGAAAACACCTCAAAATGTGGAACAGTGTCTTATCAGGGGGTTCAAACCATTCCAGCTGAGTTTCTGCTGGCTCTGGCAGGACAGTTGCACTGGCAGATGTCAATGCCAGCAGGACACACTGAGCTGATTCAACAGGGGTTGTGGGGTGTCTGTTTAAGTTCTGGTTCCTCAAATCTTTCCTAGCCCCTCATCTTTGTCTGCTGTTGCTCCTGTCATGATGATAAGCTGGAGAATTCAACCTTGTGCCTCCATACATAAGGAAGAAGGGATGCTGATGAACAAGTCAGTCACCTCTAATTCTTTACTGCCTTCCTAGCCCGCTATCCAGTCCATGTTATCAGCTAGATTTGCTCTTGGCTTATCAAGCTTTTAAAGCCTTTAATCTTATTTTGTGTGGACCTGTGTCTGTCACTGCAGTTCTGAAATCAGTTAGGACACCACCCAACAAATATCACTTTCAAGGTGTTGACAGGACTCATCCAGTTGCAGGAAAGATGCTCAGAAAGCCCAAGGAGAGGTAGAGATGCACAAAGAGGATGTCCTCCCTACATACACACGTCCACATGAAGCTGCTCCTGCCAGGAAACCTGTTTTTACACTTCCCAACTTCAGCTCTAGTCAGAGATCTCTATTTAAAATTAAATGGTAGAAATAAATACCCAAGCATGCAATAAATGGAGGAGATGGGAAAGGCTGACCCTCTGCTGTGAGCCAGCCAGGACTTTGGGGAAATACTCTTGCAAAATGAGGAGGAAAAAATGTTTTACCCAGAAACCTGGACCATTTTCCACTTGGCCTATGAAAAAGCAACTTGAAAAACTCTTTTGCTCCTCATCTTTCACCACTATAAAGACTTGGAGCCTCACAGACAGCTCCACCTCCTGCACTGGCCTTGTTCAGTGGTGGACAAGCCACCGTGGACCTCTGAGGGTGTATCTACAGCTTCAACACTTGCAAGTTAAAGCCCTGTATTTACTTTCCAGCCTGAGCTGAAGCTCTTGGTCACCAGCAGGCTCCTGCCTGGCCGATTCCTGACACGTCCATTCAGCGTTTGGTTCCCTGCCAACTGGCTTTGCTTTTGAAGAAGATGCTCTTTGTTCCTCTACTGTGCAAACACCACCAGAGCAGCCAAGGCTTCCACTGTGAAAGGTCACGGGTCTTTTCTTCAGGCAAAACTTGCATTGATTTCCTGAGGTATTTCAGCCACGCAACCGTTGGTGGCTTGAGTTCAGGACAAAGTCACAGGGCTGCTGTCCCTAGGAGACAGCATATGAGGATGCAAATTTAAGCCCAGCTCCCTGAACGAGCAGGAAAACATGAAAAAGTCTCAAATGTATCATTTAAAACAAAAATAGCCATTTAGGTTTGGAACACAAATACCTTTAGTTTTGGTTCGTCCATGCAGTTTAAGCTGGACAATAATTAAAACCAGTTTGCTCTGTTTATTATAATTGTATTGGCATTATTATGATATATTACATTATTATACATAGTCTTCAGAAGCAATTGCTTTGTGTTTGTAAATGGTGGGGCAATTCTAGATCTAAAGAATCCTAAACCCAGGCTGCAGGGTGGTGAAACTATCAGCAGTGAGCAGAAAATCCCCTGGTGTGCCAGTGCTTAGTCAAGGGGGAGAAGATCTTCTGGCTAGAAAAAAAAAGATGAAACAGTACGTCTGCTTTTACCACAGTGACTGCATCTCTAAATAAATATTAATGGTTGTAATAGCTGTTTAATTAAGTTTCTCTGCAAAAGCAGTTCACTGAGGCACTACTTCACACCCCACTAACCGAGGGGCTGGTTCTGTTGGGTGCTGAGTCCTTGTCTCTTCTAAAGTCAGCCTCTCACGTGCCAATGCCCACTGCATTCAGGAAATCTCATTTTTCTTCAGCAAGTGTTGTCAAGGAAACCTTCCTTGGGGTCTTCTGGTCCACAGCTCCCTTCCCAGCATCCCTCAAGGAACCAGAGAGGTCAAGAGTCTAATTGTCCAGGAGGTCTCTGTTGGTCACTTTGTCCCTCAGACATCTTTGCTCTCTCTGGCCACTGGATACAATAAGTCCCATTCTCTGCTCACTTTGGTCTGGTTTTTTCCCCCAGAAGCTGCTGAAACCCCTATTCACACAGACATCAGAGAGGCCTCCAACAGCAGAACTTTAAATCTTTGAATCATTTACGTTTCAGAAGCAAACTCTGGTCAGTGGCCTTCAGGACCAAGGCTTGCCAAAGGCCCCCAGGGCAGCTGGAGAAGGTCCCATCGCTGGGGTGAGCCCCACACCTCCCCCTCCCCCTGGCCTGGCACCTCTGTGCTCTGGATTCTCCCCTCCCAGCATCATTTTGTGTGTTGTGGTGATGATCTCAGGAGTGCTGTCACCATCCAAGGATGCTGACCTTGGTCCCTGGGCTTTCAGAAACATCCTGTCTGCAAAGCCACGTCATGACTCAGTCCCACACTCTGGAATGCTGCTTAGCTTTCCAGGAAAGGCACAATCTTCACTGAACAGAAGGGGTGAGACTGGCAACGACATGCTGCAGGAGCCTGTTTGTGTCTGGGGTTGAAGCTCCAGCTTCAGAAGGACTGAGGCACCACGTGGAGCCACCAGCCTTGCTCAGCTGAAGACACCAGCTCTGGACTAGCATCCATCAACACAAAACTCTTCAAGATTTTTACTCTGAGTGCTGGATTGGGCACAGACTCCCTAGTCCATGATCCCTTCCAAACAGCACATCCCCCAGGGTGGCAGCTCCTCTCCTGCTCCACAGCCCCCTGAGCAGGGTGCTCAGCTCCACTTGGCAGCATCCAGGTACCACACGCTGCTGTGATTGCTGATTGCCCAGATTAGCAATCAGGATAAATTAATAAGCAGGTGCCTTTGTGATCCAGGCAAATAAAAAGCCCTCTGACAAGAGTGGCATCTTGGTTTATTTGTAACCTACGTCAACACACAAACCTAAGCTTCCCAAAGATAATTAAATTAATCTGTTGTGCCCACAACGTTCCTCCCCAGCTTTTTCCTCCTCCCTCAGTCTCACAGCTCAGCTTTGGCTCTCCAGCTTCATAACAAAGAGGGGGTGAAGTGCTGGGGTCTAATCCCCCAGCCCTGAATCGGGGCTGACATATGGATGATGCTCACAACTAGGCAAGAGAGATCTTCCTCTTGGTTTTCTCTCAAGGCCTGGCCAACCTTGGGTGAAAGGCCACTAGGAGATGCCCACCAGGTGCCCTGCCTTTAGCATTAACATCAGGTGTCCTGCCTCTATAGTCAGCAGTATAAAGGCTGGCTCTGCTTGCAGGGAAGGGCTGACCTGTGTAGTGGATGCACTGTGAACAGTTTTTAGAAGGGTTCCCTGACTGTCCATTACAAGTGGACTTCTCAGCAGATGTGGGACAACAGCAGAACCAGGACAGAAGGAGGATTCTGAATGTAATGATGCTGTTTCTTGGCAATGACTACATGATTGGGCTAATGACCTGGCTTGTTCCTTCCCCCACGACCTGCTCTCTGGCTCGGTTTGCTCCTTTCTCTGCTTTGTCATAGTCTGTGAGTGAATGCATTGATGTATTTCTTCTTCTTCTTTATTGATGTATTTATTTATGTTTATTGCTAGTGGCAATATCCTTCCTACTGGGGCACACAGCCAGCAAAGGAGGGGGGCACTGGAACAAAGTGGATGTGACTGTGCAACAGACAGAAAAAAATTCCTTTCTTCACCCAGTGCCTGGTGGTTTTGCTGGCCAGATGTTCCCTGAGGCAGAGCAGTGCTGGAGATGAGCAGGAATTTAATTTCCTAGACTTATTTTGTATAAACAGGGCACTAGATAGTGTGATCCCTGCCTCTGCTCAGCCAGCAAGGCCATCCAAAGTTTGGGCTCAACCACATGACAAGGGATGCAGGAAGAAAAGTGAAAATACTTTAAAACTGGCTAAAGGTTTTTTGGTGTAGAGAATATCCCCTACACTCCCTGGACCTGGTGACTTAATTAGTGTCTGCTTAACTAAAATAAGCACCTCTGCTGCTGGAGGAGGGGAGCAAACACATCAGTAAGACTTATGTAGAGGGTACAAGCACTATTTGGGCCAGGACTACCCAGCCTGTCTTCTAAAGATGCAGCTCTCTGGACTCTTGTGAATGGGGGAGGCCCCATGGCCTCTCTAGAAAGACTTAAAATCATCCAGGACTTGGACCCAAACTCACAGGATGTATAAAGTCCATGAGACACCAGCTGGACTCATCCAGTTTAGACAAAATTATGGTTTTCTTTGCTATTTTATAGGCTTTTATTGCAAACTGCAATCTTATTTTGCCTCTGGTTGCCCCAAAGTTGAATTATGACCTTAAATATACTGCTGGCAGTTTCCCAAAGGAGGAAGAAACTCTTGCTTCAGGCTTCAAAAAGCCAAGCTCAGTTTTGTGTCCACACACGGCCTGGGAACGACTTGCTGTGTGCAAGGGACACAGAACATCCCCTGCCTTTAGCTTCAGGGACAAAATTGTCCTCTGCAGGTCTAATTCCTGGCTGGCACCAGCAGCACTTTCCCCTCATGAAGGGTCAGCTGTGGCCTGAGCTACAAAACTGCCTCCTTGAAGGGGAAACACCTCTAGAAAGCCACCTGGAGCTGTTTTTCTTGACCAGGATGAGAGTTCCTTGGGTGTCCACGTAGCATCGCCAACAAAGCCCCACTTTCTGCACAGCTCTGAGCAGAGCAGCACTCAGCTCAGCAGGATGCTCCCCAGCACGTGTGGACAAATGGTCTCTGTGTTGCTGGTCTGAGCCTCGCTAAAGCTCCTGCTCTCCCCGTGGCTTCACGGTGCCTTTCCTTCTGCTCCACACCTTCCACCCACCCTGTCCTGCTCGGTCTCAGGGGCTGCTCTCCCCAGCTCCTTCCAGCCCATTGCACTGGGAGCTCTGGCAGCTGATCCCCTTAATTAGGTCACCAACAGATCACGCGTTGATTGCACCAGCCAGATCCTCAGAAGGGAAAAACACTCCAGCTCTGCAAGCAGGGGCCAAAGCCCGAGGGAGGGAGGATGCCAAAGCTGAAATAACCCTTGGAAACTTTGTCTGGAGGAACCCTGCTTCAGTTTCTGCTCGACAGCTGGGTCCCTGCTCCCTGCCACCGAGTGGTCGTGTTGCTTTAATTTCCTCTTGCTCCTGCCTCCGTGCCAGATTGCTCGGATAGTCGTTAAACAGAAGGAGTTTAATGAAAATTCTAATTAGAGCCCCGCGGTGCTCTCGCCGGTCGCCTTGACTCTGGGCTGCCCATTTCCATTCCAAATCAGGCTGGTGGCCCAGCAAGAGGAGAGGGGTCATTAAAAGGGAAGCACAGGGTGGGGGAGGAAGAAAATGATATTCTTATTATTAATAATCAAAGAAATTGGCCTTTGTCTCCTAGAATAGAAGCCCATTTGTCCTCCTCCTGCAGCAGGAGGGGGAGAGAGCACAGCTACCCCCAAATTTCCACCAGGAATCACTGTGCCAAGGGACCCTTCTTCATAAACTGACCGTTTCTCACGAAAGCAAAGTGGCCCTGAAGAGTTTATCACCCCACCAGGACACAGAGAAATGCTTTTAGCACTTCTGCTTCCTCATAGGAAGCTGTGAAATTGGGGGGGGGTCAGGGAGAGGCAACATGTGTAGCCCAGGGGATGTTTCCCATCACTTTATGGCTTTCCCTTTCCACCTGCCAGCAGCTGCATAAGATGCTTTTTGCCTCACTGTAATGCCATGAGCAGCAGCTCCTTGGGAAGGACAGAGGTGCCCATTCAGTGAAGCCCTGGAGCATCTGCTGACCTGAGGCACAGCCCATGTCACGTGTGAAGGGCTCTGCAGCTCTGGCTCTGGTGGAGCAGGAGAGAAGATCCCATGGGAACAAGGTGGAGACATCTGGGCATCGATGCACTGACTCCCACACACAGATTGGTGCCATCCTAAATATGGAGCAGTCTCCTGGGTTTGATTCTGCTCCTGCTCCTTCCACCCAAGCCCTCCAGCACAGTTCTGAACTGTCTTCCCAGCTGGATAATGGCACTAGAGGCAACATTTTACACAGAGAATAGCTGGGGACTTGGGTTGTGGTTGTAAAAAGCTGCTTTAATCTTTCATGCTGATCCTCCTACATCAGCAGAAACCACATCACCATTGCAATTTTTATTGGATGCCCATTAGAAGAGGTGGGATTTTAGCTTGGGGACCTCCCTGTGCTGATCCCAGCACCAGCCCCTCACCTTTCCCACCACATTTACAAGCCAGAGGTGAACTCTGCCAGCTCCTGGGCCTCCATCCCCCCAAATCCAGCTCAGCTGATGCTCCAGCCAAATCCCAGCACAGGATTCCCAGCCAGCCCCTTGCCAGACCCCCACTGCTGCTCAGCTATTGCTCTCCCCTCACCCTCAACATAACTTCAGTCTGACAAAGAGCTGGGCAGGCAGGGCAGAGCAGATGAGTTAATCCTGCAGAAGTGATTGGGTTTATACATCAAAAGTGACCCAGAGGACTTTCCCTTTTGCAAGTCAGGGCAAGATGCAGAAAGTTTTCAGGCAAATGAGAAGCTGGAGGGATTGCAGGAGTTTGGCTGCAAGTGGGCCGAGTGATTTGCTTGGATTTCAGGCACCCTCTTCTCAGTCCAGGATGACCCATGCTGTGACAGCTCAATTCCAACCCCTTGTGTGTCCTTTGCCAAAAGACCAACCTAAAAATGTGCTTGTTTCAGTTAAAAAAAGGACAAAAGAAAAATTTCCCTCAAAAAACTATAGTGGAAAAATCATGTAGCAAACATTGCAGCTGAAGAATAAATATCAGTGGAGAAATACCAACCAGCTCTCCCCTAAAAAATGTACCAGCAAACTTCAGGCCTGTCATCAAAGCATGAAATGAAGAAGAATATTTTGGGCATGAAAAACATTCAGTGGTCCAGCTTCTGGTTCCAGTGAAATGCTTTTGACAGGAAGGGTTTTAAATTGGAACAAACAGGAAAATTACTTTTTTTTTGGTTACAAACAAACTGTCAGAGGCTTTTGGGGTATTGCAGGAATCTTCCAATAGCCACAGTCCCCACAAACACCTTCCCTTCTACGAAGTGGTTTGAAAATGAATCCATCAGTATTGACTTTCATCTTCTGATGGCTTCACTGGATGAAAATCAGTTGTACTTAGGTCATTGATTAGTGATTATAGGTAACAAATCTAGCTTCCTTTTCCTCCCTCAAGACACGTAAACCAGGGATGTTTCCATTTTCCAGCCATTTTAGGAGGCAAAGCCAATGTTGTGTGGCCCAAGATGACTTCTAAGCTGTCGCCCACCTCTCAGGAGTCACTGGTACCCTTGGCACAGCCCCAGCAGCGTGGTACCTGCTGCTCTGGGAGGAGAGGAAGGCTGAACACCTCCTGGGTGCCTTCCTCAGCTGTGACTTCCCCAGGAGCATTACAGGCTGGGGAGCAGAGATCCACCTCTATTTTTCTGAAGTGAATAAAGGCAGGAAAAGAGACACATGAAGTATTTAGAAGCCGTGGAGATGTGGTGCTGAGGGACATGGGTTAGATGGGTTAACAGTTGGACTTGATGATCTTAAAGGTCTCTTCCAACCCAAACAATTCTGCAATTGTATGAAGTGCTCAAAGAGATTAATAAGTAAATGCCCAAGGATGGAGATGGTGAAAAGTTCAGACAGACATTTGAGGCTGAAGATCAGCCTCTCTCTTTCAGGGGTTTGACAAAGCAGCTTGGGAAGTGCATTCTGCTCTGGGTAGTCATTGAAGGGTAAGAGCTCATCTCTGCTACAAACTGGATGGAGAGCTGGAAGTAAGAGCTTTGGGGCAGAGAATCTCAGGCTCAAAGTGTGAGAATTCACTCAGCCCGAGTTTTTCTCATGCTCACCATCTCCTGCACCGTTGTGGTTTCCTCCTATATTTGAGAAGAGTCCCAATGAAACAGAAGATTCCCATCAGGGATTTATTAGCAATACAGTATCATGCTAAAATAAAACCCCAAACCCTGAGGTTTAATGAGTTCTCCCACTGGTATCAATGGCATTGACCATATCCCTTTTTTGTGTGGCATCCCCTTTGTAGCTGCTCCTCACTCAGCCCAAGCAGATGATGAAATGAGACCTGTGATGTTCCCTTTGATGGAGGCGAGCCGCTGCCTTCCCAACAGTCTAAATAAGGATTCAGGGCCTTTTAAAAAGCATTATTTTTGAAGGAAAGCCCTTTTGAGTGAGGGCTAGAATGGGGTTATTTTCCACATGACCAAGCACCAAAGGGGAAGCAGCAGCCCAGCCCATGCTCTTATCACCCTCCCCGAGTCACCCACTGGATAGATTTGTCACAAGGTGAAATAAGAGCAAGTCCTCAATTTATTATCATTTTCTCCTTGTCCTCCTTAATGCAGTCCCTGCCAGGATGAGTTTGCTGTGGGAAAGTGGAATGAAACCAGGCCTTTCAGTTTGCTGCTAAAGGGGACTTTGGGGGGGGAGGCTTTCAGCAGGGAGGGAAAGAAAAAATCTTCCTCATTAGAAAGGGAAAATGTTCAACGTGGAGTTTTCATCGGATGCTGCCCAGCCTCCCAATTAGGATGGCTGGGACAAACAGTGGTGTTATTATCTGTAACTGTTTATCCAGTGCCACTCAGCCATTGTTGGGTTTATGAGCATCATTTCTCCCTTCTGTTGTGCTGCCCAATTTGTTTGCGTTTTCAGCCCGCTCGAGTGTCTCTGCTTTATTGTATATATCTTTTGGCCTCCCACCAACCGACTCTCCAATTAAGTTTCCAAGAGTGTCACACAATGGCCAAGGCTCCTCCTGGGCTTCATTTTTCTGCATGACGTTTGCATCCCCTTCATTTCTGCGCTGCCCCTGCAGACTTGCAGCTCCTCAATGGCTCATGGTTTATTCAACAGCAAAGCTGAATATCTCTTTTCCCTCTCTTTTTTTTTTTTTTCTCCCCCTTCCCCCCCTCCCTCTTTTAAAATAGAGGCTGGCCAATAGATGCCCCTTTGGCAGCTCTGGAGAACAAAGTTCATTTGCAGCAAGTCTTTAGGGGTCATGTCTCCACGGTGCAAGAGTTTGGTGACCTTGCAGGGAGTGGATGCTCCGAGCAGCAGCTCAGACGTGGGGCACTCCTGAACTGCTGTGTCTCCTCCCACCACAAAAGGGGACAAAGACTTGCCCTCCATTAGCTTGTGTCACCAAAGCTTCATCCACGCAGGGCCCTGCCTCCCTGCCAGCTATGACTCCCCTTGGAGGAGTGAGATGATTCCTCATCCCTGGAACAACAGGGTCTTTGGCTTATCCCTACTCCAAACTTTCAGAGCCATTTTTTTTCAGGTCTTTTGATCTCCTGGCTCACAGGTCTGTCTGCAAGGCTTAGCTAAAACAGCAAAGTGCTAATCCACATCATAGAAATTCAAATCCTGGCTGCTACGTGAGGTAATGCCAAGGGAGTTTCATCTGGCAAGACTCCGAGGTGAACGCCAGAACAGTGATAACAATATCTGTGCATCAATCCCCTCTTCCACCAGCAGCAGCACCCCAGCAGCATTTTCCTCCTTATCGTAGCAGGCTCCAGGCTATCACTGCTTCTGATGGGCTCCAGCAAAATCCCTCCGAGCTCCCAGCCCTGGGTTATGGTTGAGCCTGGGGTTTACTGCTGAGTCTGCCAGGATTCCTGCTAGGAAATCTGTGCAGTGTCTCAGCACCGACCACTGCAGCTCCATCTGAAATGCCCTTTGTGGGCAGGTTAGAGTCCAAAAGTGGGAGCAAGGAGCTTTCCACCACGAAGGAAAAACTTGGCAGCCATGAAACCTGGGTTACATCACATGCAGGGAAAGCATCCTTTGGCTAAAGGATCTGCAAAGGAGTTTACTGCCCCTCCACCTCCTGTCACCGGGAGCTGTTTCAGAAATTCATCGTGCTTTAAATGATTCACTCAAGTACCCATTCAGTCCCAGTTCATAGATTGCAGAGCCTTTATTACACAGCCATATATTTAGCCCTGGAATAGTTCTCAGCAGTTGTAACAGCCCTTGTCATCTGAGGAATAAAACAAAGAGCCATTATTCATCAGAAGGTAGACACAGTCTTCATTGTCTGAAGCCATGGCAGTTTTTATATCCCTCGATCTGGTCTTTCAGGCTGTCACACAACTCAGTTTGAAGCTGGTTCAGTGGCAGCTCTGGAAGCCCAAATGCATCTGTAGCTTCTCCCCCCTAACCTCCCAGCCAGTGCTGGTTTAAACTGGCAGCAGGACTCATCCTGAGCACGCCGAGTGGGGCCACGGGCTTAGGAACAGGAAAATTAACCTTTGCAGAAGAACTTGAGGAGAAGGCTCTGGAGAGACCTTCTGGTGTCCTTTCAGGACCTCAAGGGGCCTGTCAGAAAGCTGGGGACAGACTTTTGAACAGGGCCTGTTGGGACAGGACAAGGGAGGATGGCTTGAAACTAAAAAAAATGGGAAATTAAGACTAGATAGGAGGAAGTTCTTTACACTGAGGGTGGTGAGCCCCTGGCCCAGAGAGGTGTCAGTGCCCCATCCCTGGAACCCCCTGGAGATTGCTACCTTGAGATACACTCAGCATGAGCCACCCTCCACCCTGCCTAGCATCTGCCTGACTGCCTCTCTGGGAAAAACAGGTCAGGTTTGGGGCCAGAAGACCTCTTTTAATGCCTGTGGTGCAAATGAAGCAGGACCATTCACAGCACCACCATGGTCTCCTCAGGCTTCTGAGGGCATTTGTGACTCTGCCTGTGTCAGCACAAGGCAAGACAAGGAGCACTCAGATCCCTGTGAGAAGGTGCCATGGGGGAGCTCTCACCAGCCCCCCAACCAGTTGGTGCAGCAGGGTGGACCCACCCTTCCCTTTGATGTCTCCTCTCAGAATAAAGAGAGAGGCAACTTAAAGACCCAGAATCCTCAAAAGTGGCAGACATTTGAAAAAAAATTGCCTTTTCCCAGCTTGGTGACTTCTTTTAAGGCTGCCAATCACATCTCCAACTCCCCACTCTGGATCTTCTCCAGTGCAAAGGGCAGGGAACAGGCTGTGAGCTCCCACCACACTTCTCCCAGCGCCCGCTCTCCTCCCTGCTGCACAGCCAGCAATCTTCCAGGCTAATTATTCTGCACATATTTAGCATTTTTGAGTAATTAGGATAATCAGATTTCTCCCCTAATTCTGTACATATACAATATAAGCAAGTGTGTTGCCTTTGCCACAATGGTGTCACAGGAAGCACGTTGTCTGCTGGAGCCCCTTCCCCTACTCCTCCTGCAAATCTGGAGCTGGGGTTGGTTTGGCTCAGTGGCCAGTAGTTCAGTATTCTGTGCAAGCTATCTAAATGCAGAGTCTCCAAATCTGGCCAGAGATCTGGATGGTCTCCTCACCATCCTCCAGGACACTGCGGGAGAAGCTCTTCTGCGGTGCAGTTGAACAGGAGGCGTTTGGCCCAGAACCTCCTTCAAAGGTGTTTTGGGTTCTGGGGAGGTGCAATAGTCTGCCCAAGAGTCAGGTCTTGGTCGTTCTCCACAAGGTTAATGGGCCTAGACCTTATCTCTGTGAACCTGTTAGCTGAGAAATACATAATTGTGGGCTCTGCTGCTTTCAAGACCTCTAAATGAAGGTCAGAACCATGCAGGCCAGGCAAGCTCTTTCTTGTCCTGCTAAGGTGGGTCTTTGGTTCAGGAGGAATTTCTCCTCCAGTCTGCTTCACTCAATAATTCCTTCTCAGGGAAGCAGAAAGGTTTTTTAAGGAACCCATGACTAGATCCTTGTCCTTGGAGCATTTGGACATGATGCTTCCACCAAAGTGGGGCTATCTTGCTCTTAATGGAGTATCAAGGGTCTGAAAGGAGGAAAGGATGTTCCCAAGCTCCACAGCATGGAGTTGGCCATTCCTGAATATCTGGACCATAGCAATAACATTAAGCAAAGACCCTGCCACATACCCTCCACAAAAAAAAGACCATCTATCTGCTGAGCTTCTTGTAGGGGAGAAGTTTGCTTGTAGACCTTAAAGCACAACTCAATATGCTCCCAACACAACGTTCCAATGAGCAGGGCAGTGCTCTTATTGTAGGATAATGTCCAAACCTCCTAAATATGTACAAATGCCCATGAGGCCAGGATATCCATTCCTCCTGATCTCCAGGTAGGTTGTCCATCCTGGCACTGAGATGGTTACCACAGAGGTAATTTTCAGGTGGAGCTGAAGACAGGCAGTGACAAACTGTTAATTGTGGGGAGGCTGTTTATCTGTGATGGATGAACACACCATACAGAGCACTCCATGCAAGGTTACACTCCATGTTTTATAAGTTCTGTGTGGGTAATAAAATGCTCCATCCCATTCTTTAGTGTCCTCTATCTCACCTTCCCTGCTCAGATGAAATGGTGCTTACAGAGGAACTATCTCCAGTGAACAGCATTTAGTAAATATAATTCAGCACCAAACGCTTCACCGGGTCCGAGTCTCTTGTCAGGGTCACCACAGACACAGGACAGGTCCCTTTTCCCCAGAGAAGGGTCACAGGAGGCATCTTCCCAGGCTTTGTATATTTGCTGTAACTGTGTATTCATCTGAGCACCAGGATTCAGTTTTTAGTATGTGTACATAGCTCTTGAGGAGAAGTGCAACCCAGTTATCTTCAGTAATACCCAATTCTTGTTCTTTCAGATCTTTGAGCAGGTGACTGGTTGCCCAGGCACCCACTGCTGAAGGTCACAGTTTGTCCTGTACTATTCTGACCTATCTTCTGTAGGTCAGCGACATCCCAGGTCACTTGGGGATGGCATAACAAGAGGGAAAGAGACTTGAAGAACTGTGCTAATAAAGCAGATTCTGCCCCAGAGCAGCATCCTCCTAAACCTGGGAGATCGAGCCCATGGGCAGTGCACTGGGGAGCAAGTCTGAGTGGTGAGGGGCTGCCCCACAGTGCAGAAAGGACGTGAAGGTTGGGTCCCACACACACATCCAGCCCTCCCACCCCATCGCTGTGCAGCAAGACCACAACTCCTGCTATAACAGGCTGGCAGCTCCTGCTTCCACACTTCCAAAAATCAGAGCTCGAGTGGGCATCTGTGTGCTTGCTCCATTGGTGCAGGAAAAAAATAGGATGGTGGACCTCGTTTTCTAGAGTATGAGCATTGGATGGAAAAATTGGAGAGGAAAAGATAAAAAAAAGGAAGAAAGCAGATACTTGGCTGGCCTGAGAGAGCCTGGAGAGCAGGTGGGAAGCTGCCTGCAGGGCTGGCTGGTCGCTGAAAGGTGGCAAAGGAAGCTGGCACAGCGAGTCCTGACGTCTGCCTTCTCCAAGCAGGTGATGGAGACAAGCTGCTGCCTCGATTCCCACAGTATATTTCCATTAAGCTGTGGCAGATGGCACCAGAGGTCACCGCTTCCACACCGCCAGCCTTTCCCTTGAAAGGTGTCAGGGAATCTGAGATCTCAATTACGAACCTACGTTCACCCAAACAACACCCAGGATGAAGGGGGAAGGGGGACCAGAGAAGCTGCTCTCCTCATTTCCATGAATCCTCACCTCCGAGGGAAAATCTGGGCCGTGGGCTTCCCAGATACACAACAGATTTGTGTCTCACGTCCTGACACAGAAGCAGCTGTGCTGAGAACAAGCCACAGACACCAGAAAAATGGCAATTAAGCCCTCATGGAAACGAGACCAAAAAGCATCCCTAGGAAAAGACAGTTGATGGTCATGAGCTACAGCGAAGTCAAGGGAGCATCTATTGAGCTTGCCCCAGCAGAGAGCTGCTGCTCGCTCCTCTCTGGTCTGTGAAACCTGGGAACATAAAGCAAAATAAATCTTCTCTTCTTCACCTCACAAGGACTTTCAGATGTGGGCCCAGGGACAGGCCACAGGAACATCTCCATTGAGTTTTCAATGTGACACACAAATCTGATGGGCTGGTGAGAAGCAGCACTTTAGGCAAAAGCCCATCTCAGAGACTTCTGCCAGATACTTCAATCATTTCAGGTTTTCTCATCCCTACTATTACTACCTACTTCCCTGTTATGACTTCACTCCTACAGATTCCCTACTTTTTACTATCAGTCCTCTCTATTATCTCTAGCAAGGAGGAGATGAAACAAGATTCTGACCCTTGTATGAAAGCTCAACCAAAAAACAAAGCAGAAAACATTTATTCTAACTCTGAAATCTCATGAACTTTAAGGTAATATTATGACTCTGGAATGACTACAAAATATCTCAGATTGGCAATTCTGCTGGGAGCTTATTCACCAGGTTTTCTTCTACAACCAGCATTGTGGCAGGTACCAAAACCCACCAGCAACTCAGCAAGGAACCACCCTGCAGGCAACACCCAAGCCCTTGCCTTCTCTTTGAGGACTTCTCCCCTCAAACCCCAACACGAGCTGGGTTTGGGGGAGACACGATGACGTCAGAAATATTTGGAAGATGAGAACTTCCACAGTGCACAACTCCACAGGGAAAAAAAAACAAAAGACCAAAACCAACTACGTTTAGTGAGACTTTTCAGCTTTTTTACAGAAGCTCGAAAACGCTTCGGAAAAGTTCAAAATATTTGGGGTTTGGCACAATGAAACCCCCATCATTTTCAGCAAACATTGCAAAATGCCAGAGTATTTTCATTTTTGTGCCCAGAAATGTCCTTTTTTTCCCCCCTCCTCCTGTTCTGGAGGCAGGGAACGAGAGGAGAATGTGCTGCTTCTGAGACAAAAGTTTCCACTTTGTTGAAAACACTTTTTCTACCCAATTTAAGCAGAGAGACACAACCTATGAGGTTAGGTGTGTTCACCACACCTACTGCAGCCCAGGAGGAGTGGGGACAAAGGGAACCCCACAAGCATAAGGACATTAAATGACAAACTACCTCTGGTTTGGTGGTTTTTAATAAGAAAGAAAGGTTCAGATCTCCTCTCCTCAAACCCAATGTGTTGTTAATGGGGAAAGGGAAAGCTACAGCTGGGGCACTTGTGCTGCTGGATCATCAGCATTTGCTTAAGTGCTCGAAAAGGGATGGGCTATTCCAGGGTTTTCCTGGAGGAAAAGCGATCACAATCTGGCCTTTGTTATCCAGTTTGTTCTCCAAGAGCTCCTACTTGAGGGCCCCTGGAGCAGATTCTTGGAAGAGCTCCACTTTGCACCCCAGCCAAAATGATCCTTAGGAGTTTCCGTATATTATTAGCACACAATGGAGCAACGTCAGCTCCTTTAACCCCACACCAGCCAGGGGAGAGGTTCCCCATGGGGGGAAAAAAGGCTCCTTCTCCTCTTGCCTGGCCCTGGTGCTTGGAGAGAGGACAAAGGGGAAGGCAAAGGAGCAGAGCATGACCTGCAGAAATCAAAGAGCGGTCAGGCAAGCACCCTGCATCAGCCAAAACAGAGCCCTGTTCTCCAAGAAGAAGAACAGAAGAGAACACTTCAACAGCACCCTGCCCTCAGCTTGGCTTTTTGGCTTGGCTTTTGCCAAATTTCATTCCTGGGTTGGGTTAGAGGATGCAAAGGAAAGTGGTTCCTGTGAGTCATTTGCAGCCCCCGCCACCGCGCTGGGACTCGCGGATGTGGGCTGCTGGGCAAGGCACCATGTGAAACATCATCTGAAACACGGACCCCAAACTCAGCTTCCCTTGGGCTGCTCCTGGGCTTAGCCCACTGTGCTACAGCGGGACCGACTCCAGCTGCTCAGGAAAAAAAGGGAAAAAAAAGAAGAAATCGCACGCAAAAAAATTCAACTTTTTGTCAGAAGGGCTCCAAAACTCCAAAATTAAACATGTTTGCCAGCACAGCAAACGTCTGCCAGCACATTTTTGCTTTTTGGCCAAAATATTCCGGCCAAAACTTGGGAGAAAAACTCAGAATTGTCCACGGAAAGCAGATACTTCTCATGCAAATATTCATTTAGTCAAATCCCCAGGTTTCTACTGAAAGTCAGCTTGGGTGGAAAATGCTGACGAGCTCTATTATTGGCACGGTTTAATTTTCCTTTGTCTGGAGCAGACACGGAGAGGACAGCATCTGTCAAACGCACTCTTCAGACTTATGGTATTATTTAGCCTGGAGTATTGTTGGAGTACTTCAGGAAAGGTTCAAGCCCTCACGGCGCGAGGTGTCGTGCACATGCACCGAAGATAGTCCCCTCCCTAGAGGGATTATCATTTAAAGCACAAACCACTGAGAAGATAAACAGCTGGGGAGAGCTCAAGGTAATTTTGGAGGGGTCCCAAGCGGCGTGATGAGCAAAGGGACACTGAGCTTCCCCTTGCACCTGCTCTTGCCTCGACCCTACCGCAGCTGCGTGAGCTCAACGCTCCCCCAGGAGATGTGGAAAACCAACCAACCGACCGCCCCAGCTCTGGAGGCAGCTGCAGAGGAGGGGGGAGACGGGTCCTGCTCCCCCTCCCCTGCCCCTGGAGTGGAGAGGGAAAAGCCAAGTGAGTCGTCTCTACAGCCTCTGGATGCCTCGATCCCTCTTGCTCCTCACCTTGGATGGGGAGATGCTCCACCACCCTCCCCCTCGCAGCCCACCTGTGCCAACCTCATAGATCCCACCTCTTTCAGCTGGGGTTGAGGGGTTGGGTTTTCTTCACAGCCTCTGCCTCTCACTCCCCCCAGCCTATCTGCCACACTCCCCTGCTGCCCTCACCCCCTGAGTGCCCTCTGGCACTTTATCCCTCCACCAAACCCACACCACCCCTTGGAGTTCCAAGAGGAGGATCTACGCCGGTTTCAAATAGTTCCCAGAAATGGTCAATCCCTTCTGTAAGAGATTAAAAAAGGCATGGCTGGGAAGGGAGCGAGGGAGAAAGAGAGCAGGAGGAAATAAATAAATAAAGGTATATAGTTACTTTTGGTTAGTCTCGATGTGCAGCCCCGTCCCAGGGCGCCTGGTTCTCTGCTCATTTTGAAGTATTAGTCACTTTTTCCATTAGAAGCTCTTATTCTAGAGGGATTTATAATGTATCTGTAAAATTGTCTCCAGGCTTTGCTTGGCATCTGAGCTCTCAAGCCACGGACAGAATGTAAAGAAACTACAGTTGTTTGATTTATTGGGGCAGGGCATGGGGAGGGAATTTTCCGTACTCGGTGGAAATAAATCCCCAGAGTGCCTTCAGTGCACGATCCCTTGCCGAAAATGCACACTTTGGGTGCAGCCTCACGCTGGCAGAAAGAAGCAAATCAATGATTTTTTAATATCTCCCTGACTGACACCCAGCCCTCGCTTGTGGTTTCCCACCAGGACCCACCCAGCCCGCAGTGCTGCTGGGTGTGCCAGCCTCTGTCATACCACTCGGGTTGGGAGATCCTGCCCTTGACAAGCCTTTTTCAACCCTAGTTTGTTCCTTAGCCCTCTGCAGAGGATCTCTTCCAGAGTCCTGATTTTTTCCTGGGGAGGCCTATCCCTCATTTAAGCTTGCTCTGTTTCTTAAGATGCAACTCCCTGCTGGGAGGGATGAGCCCTTCAGGGCTGGGGAGCTGCTGTAGGTGACATCAGCACCTGGATGGCAGAGATGTCCCAGCAAAGCAAGAACTGGGAGGTGACAACGCTGTTGGGACACACAAACTCTGGGATGCAAACACCTCATCCCTCCACTGCTGGTCCTCCTCTGAGCCACGTCTGAGGACAACCTCATCTGCAGGGCGGCCCTGGCCTGGGCCAACGTTCACTCAAAGTCCTGCTGAGGACAGGGGTGGATGGGGACGAAGGGGAGGATTTGGGACAGCCACACACGCACAGGGATCAGGGAGAGGGAGAGGCAGAAGCTTCTCGCAGCCTCCCTGCCGCAACGCAAGAGCCTAACGTGGCCGTTTCAAGGAAACAATAACCTAAAATTGGAACGTGGCAAATTATTTATTCAAACGACAGCCTTCCCTCCCCCCTCCTTGATTAGCAAACCGCTGGGGAATCAGCCCTGATTTCCTTCAGACAGACACACACATCTCTCCTCCTCTCTCTAGCTGCGCCAGGGGGGCTGAGGAGCTCGTTGGTATTCGCAGTGTGTAGCAGCTCCTTGAATTCACTCGTCCTTCTGCTCTCCGACTGCATCACAAACTTTCTTCTTTGAGAGCAAACACCACAACGGATGATGAATATATTTTGTTTTCTGCCTTTTTCTTTTTTCTTTTCCAGGGGAACATTTTGGCTGTGGCGTGCAAACACTTCCCCCCCACGCTCATTCAACTACTTGCACTTAATCTCTACGAGGCGTTGCAACTTGGAGTCCTAGTTTGATTTTTTAGGGAGGAGTGCTTTGTGTTTCCACCCATCACTTATAAAAAGCCCCAGTGAAGCCCTGAGGAACAGATATGAGAACATGGAAAGAAACACAGGGGTGTGCTGCAGAACTGAAGGGGGGGGGGGGGTCCCAGCACTGAAATCCTCTCCCCCTCTCAGAGGCAAAGCATCCTCTGATCATAGAGGAGTCAGGATTCCACCCCTGGGACTTTGGTAGTGGGAGACACGGAGCTGGTAACATGCAGGGAAGACTGTGAAGGGTTCAAAGTATCAAGTGAAGCAGAGCAGAGACACGAGAGGAACAAAGGAAGTTCACATCACTATAATTTATTGATGATCTTGGCCTGATCCCTTCAGTGTTTTGTCTTAGCAGAACCCCCCATGTGCAGCAGGGAGTCCTGCAGCTCACTTGGTCGTCCTGATGTGGTCGTGATGGGACCATTTACAAAGTTTGCTTCAAAACAGACCAAATGAAATTAAAAAAAAAAGCACCAGGCTGGATATCACCCTCACCCAAGCACTTTGCTGGGAACCAGCCAGGATCTCCTGACCTCACTCCCCTCGGAGTGTGGCCCCAGGAATTCCCTCCCCATAGTTCACATTTTTCCAGCTCTCCCAATTCACCCAGCAAGTGCCATGGGAAATTGCTATGGCCGAGGCATCCAAACTTGCCTAAGAATGAGCCAAACTGTTTCTTTTCTTCAAGGAGGAGGGTCTTAAGGAAAATAAAATGCTGGGGGTTCTTTGTCCCTGTATCTTGGATACGAGAAAACTCCCACGCTTGTCAGAAATAAGAACAGCACCAGCAGCTCATGGCTTTTTCTCTTTCTTAGTCTCTTTTTTCCCCCCTTCCAGTGGGAGCGTTAGAGCAGGACGACACAGGGATGGGTTTAAGAGACAGCGAGTGTCGAGGTGCCAGTTTCCACCGTAACACAGGGTAGAGCTGCTTTCTTCTGTGATCACGGGTGGAAAATCAAAAGAAATAATCCAGGAGCCTAAATACACTCCCCAGCCATTCAGCTCGCTCATAAATATGCCCAGCCAGGCGCTTTGTGCGAGAAATCCCCTCTGCTTCCACGCTGCATCTTGTTGAACTCAAAATCTGAGTCAAACCTTCCGAGGGTGCCGCTCAGGAGTTAACCGGGCTGCCTCCCCACCCTCTCCCCCTTCTAGTTTTAGGCATTTCATCGAAGCTAGCAGGTTTTTCCCACGAGAGGTTCCTCTCCCACCTTCAGCCAAGTCCCCGCTCACGTCCCCGCCGTGCTGGCACCGGGAGCAACTCCAAAACAAAGAGTTTGAACCAGGCTCAGCCCTTGGCACTCGCTTATTCCCCAGCAGAACTTAGCAGCAGCCCTGCCCTTTCCTGTGCCCGGCTAATGCCTCAAGATAAAGCGAATTTGGAAGAAATAAAACGAAATGAAGGACGCAGAGATTGTCATTTCCTTTTTAAGGCTCCAGGAGCCCTGGAGCCCATTAGCCGTGGACAAAAAGGGGACCCTCCAGATCCAGGCTGGATGAGCAGACACCGAGGAACAACCAGAGCTTTGTTTATCCCGTTATCACAGATGTCATGAGGACGAGGGACCCGTGCCCCCCAGGGACCTCACCGTCCTCACACCGGGAAGTTTACTCCTAAATGAACAGATGTCTATTTAGAAGGACATTCTACCCAAGCTCTTCATCCCGAGGAGGTTTGAAATCATTCCTGCCCCCTCCCGAGGGGAACAGAGGGGGATTCAGCCGAACCCCTTCTTGCAGCTGGACTGAGAGGGGCTGAAGGGACCGGTGGGTTTGGGGACACACCAAGTTCGGGTCCCTCTGCAGCATCACCCCCGAGCCCTCCGCGGCGCGATTAGTTGTTTCTTCTTTAGTTATATTTTACAAGCCCAAACTAAGAATTGAGAACTACTTTGGGGGTCGGTTTTAGTTTTGGTTTGTCGGGTTTCCCCCCCACCCCCCTTAAGCTTTACTCCGAGTTTTAGGCACCACTAAACTCCCCCGCGCAGCTAAAGCGTCCCCTGACATCCCTCCACCTTCCTCCTCCTCCTCCGAGGCGAAGTTCGGGAGGAACCGGAGCCTTCATCGCCCCGGGGGCAGCGAGCCCCGAGGAGCCGGGGGGGCGAGGATGTGGAAGCTTTTGTTCCTATCCCCCCCTCCCCGGTTCTGCACCCTCCGTGT
>NW_008592756.1:0-37480 GCF_000691845.1 Merops nubicus
AGAACAGTACCAAGACCTCCCATTATACAGCAAGGTGTCAATTCCACTTTATGAGGCACAGAGGTGACAAGCCCAGCAGAGATGACTGCTTCAGTGACAGAATTCAAGTGGCATGAAGACAAAAAGAATAATTTATCTTTCTGGGACAATGGAGAACTCTACCTGTCTTGTAAGGACTTGCACTGTTCCCAGGTTTTATGTCTGCTTTCACATTTAACCTTCCCCTTGCTTGATTTCATCATTTTAGTGTAGCACTTCTAATTTCAACAACTTTTTATTTGCTAGCAAAATTTGCTGGGCTTTTTTTCTTCTTCTAGAGTTGTTCTTTATATGGACATGTGATGGGAAAAGAAACAAGATTTTATTCTAAATTTTCATTAATTATCATCATTTCTTCTAACCCCAGAAAATCAAAAGCACCTAAATGCCCAAGTGTTTAGCAGCCTTACAGATCTCCATTGTAGCAGCTTCTCTTCCTCTTGCTGTGTAGAGATGTGGAAGCACAAAGCATTCCTTATTTTCTTTGCTTCCTTGGAAGCAGCCTATGTGATGACAACAGGACTTTCCTAACCCTCTGCAATGGCCCTAGAAATCAGTATGCAATTGCCCTTAATAACAAAAGCTCTAGGCCTCAGTGACTGCACCATATGCCAAAGAACACAGCACCCAGAAGCGCAAACACTTCCCAAACCTCCAACTCCATACAGAACACCTATGTTTTACTTGCTGATAGCAATCTGATCAGCCACAGCTCTTGGCAGAGCAGTGCAAACAAGCCTTCATGGCAGATTCTCAAAATGCTCCAGCTAGATCTACTTCTGTATGCACAATTTATAATTAACATGGCTTATTTGTTCCAGGGATGCCTAATACTGTAACACCTGGCAGAGCACAGACAAAGGGACAGTCTGAGGAACTGATGTGGTTAAGCAGCCATCCACCTGAACATATACAAACCCCAACTCTCATCAGAAAGAACTATGTGGCTGAACAGGGATAGTCAAGAACAGAGGCAGTATGAGACTGCTCAGTGTGAGACTGGTCAGAATATGAATATTGTAATTTGCATTAGCAGCTCAGCTCCTTGTGTAGAGAACCTGCAGTCATTGCCTCCTGCAATGTGTTTCCCTTCTGCTGCATCTGCACCCAATCTATGGGATCATCTTGCTAAAACTTACTCCACCTTCTGAGCCTCTTGTACCACTGAGTTTCTATGTCCTTCTGGACAAAGTAGTCATTGGAGAGTATTGGATGCTGGCCCAGCTGGAATGGACAGACTGCTAGAGCAGCACACTGCTGTGTAAGCCAAGGACACCTCTTCAACACCAGTTTGTTGAGAGACTCTCATAACTTTGGATTAAACACCTCCCCAGTGCAGCTCAGCTCACTGAGGCCAAAAGAACCTCCACCAGTGCTTCAGAAAAGTAAAACTGTCCAGGACATATTTCTGCCTGAGCTCAGAGACCTCTCTTTAAAACACATAAGGAGAAACAAAAAATGGATATAAAAAGTAACCACATCATGAAAAGTGAAATTTTGCCCTGATATTCCAAACTAAGCCCCTGGTTTTAAGAAAAGAGAATGCCCAGTTTAGCACACAATATAAGCTATGGAAGATATATACATATGTAATTTAAAGCTCCAGCTGGCAAAGAGCGAGCAGCAAAAATAGACAAATTACATAAAAATCATCACATCAGATTCACTTTCCATTTTGATTACACTAATTATGTAGACTTCTTAAATCATCACCCTTTTTTCTGTGGTGCCACAGAAAACACTGCAATTTCATGTTCCTCCAGGCAAAATTCCTTGTATTATTTAAATTAATTTCCTAACAATTTAAAATCCCCATTTTTTTTTCTACGTTGTTTCTGGGTGTATGGCACCTTCCTTTCAGTCTCTCTTTACTTCTCTATGAATATCCTTCTTTGTTCTTTCACCACAGCTATTCAAAACTGGAAGTCAAGCTTTTTCACATGTACAGTTGCATCTACATGAATATATTCTCCCATTTTCTCCAAACCACTGGCTCACAATTTTCTTATTTCAAGCTGCACATCACACCATCTTGTACTTCACCTTCACAATTTTATCTGGCAATAATTACTATGACTAAAATTCAATTCTCTCCCAACAAAGCATTCCATCATTGCTTAAAAAGATGTTAGCATGTGAAATATAAATACAAGTTCAGATATTCTTTCTTTGATATGACAGATACAGGTAATACAAATATTTCTGTAATAAAAAGAATTTCTAGCACTGTAATGCCAATGATATTATCTTTTAAAGCAATATTTCTTTAAAGCACAGATTTCTGATTTCATTTACATTAAGCCCAGAGAGTAAAGCAATCAGACTTCAGATCCATGCATTCATAGGTGAATCTGAACTAATTTTACTCTGTTACAATTACATATTTTTAAAATCTAGCTAAAAAAATGATTTTTTTTCTGTGTATGCTTATTAAAACACAGGATTGCTTTTCATAACATGTAATTCATGATCTGTACAGCACTAACATCCAAATGTTCATAATTGCAATGAAAAACACAGAAACAGTACAGTGAAGAGGGTGGTGGATTCAATTAGACTGTCAACGTGGTGTTTTAAATCCGTGTGCAATCAAAATAGTTTTCTAGGCAGCAGGTCCTAGACATGCCAGACACACCAACATACACTTTAGATGAGCAATTAACAAAGTTTATTAATGAATTGCATGATACTGTACATTATGATACAAGTCTTGATCTCAATATCTATACCTCACATACAAGCCCTGGCAAATCTTCCCATAGCAGCGTAAAGACACCACCCCCCCACAGCTGCCCACCCCCTTCCTGCATCACTGGCTGACCTCTGGCAGCCTTACTGAAGCAAAGTATGTGTCCTTGCCCCTCAAACACCCATTCCTAGCTGAGCACCTCAGCTTGCCACAGAGCTGCATGCACACTGGAGTCACTAACGTATGCATACCACGCCGGTGACTCTGTGAAAAGGCAGCTACCTCTGGCAGAAGGGGATTTAGTAATATATTAAACCACCACACCTGTTTCCTCAGTAAATGACAGTCAAAACTTGCTTTTTCAAATCCAGTCATTATTCCAGCACTCCTCCCACTGTCTTCAAGAGCTTAGGGGCAAAACTTGTGACAGGTTGCATCAGCAAGCTACTAAGCTTGCTTGTATCTAAGATTCATTTGAGTAAAGGCAAAAATGTTAGCTTTCAAACAAAAATAGAGGTTAACCTAACAAAATAATGTTGAGATCCTTGTCTAAGGAGCTGTGTAAAATAGTTTAAAAATGTATATGGCAGTGGCAGTACAGAACTTGGTGCAAACAACTGGTCCTAGGACTGCAAACTGCTTTTTCAGATCAAGCTGTACCCCAGCTTGTTGTGGCTACACTGTTATTAGTACCAGGTCCCAATGGTTGTCAATTCAGGTACCTCTCTACAGCCATTAATCCCCCTTAAAATTAGCCTGAGCTTGCTTATATCTAAGATACATTTGACTAAAGGCAAAAATGTTAGCTTTTAAACAAAAAAAAGAGGTTAACCTAACAAAATAATGTCGAGATCCTTGTCTAAGGAGCTGTGTAAAATAGTCTAAAAATGTATATGGCAGTGGCAGTACAGAACTTGGTGCAAACAACTGGTCCTAGGACTGCAAACTGCTTTTTCAGATCAAGCTGTACCCCAGCTTGTTGTGGCTACACTGTTATTAGTACCAGGTCCCAATGGTTGTCAACTCAGGTACCTCCCTACAGCCATTAATCCCCCTTAAAATTAGCCTGCTGTGATTTACACACAGCATCCATCATGAAGGGAGGCTTTAGGTGTCCTTCGATGCAGCCCAGAACCATTGTGAGTGTTCAAAATAGTTTTAGAAGTCAGCTTTCCATATCACTTTCTCTAGAAATGCAAAAAGATTGCATTTTATTGCCATGCCAGAATGATCTGGTTAACTGCAACACTGACTCAGTGTTTTCTGATACTGTGTTCATCAAAATCATCTCTATCAAGCCATAAAATAGTTCATTGCTACATTATTTGGGAAATTTGAAACACTTAATCGCTGTTGCGTATGAAAACGTGAAGTAAAGTGATTTTCACTACATTATGAGATTATGTTAGATTAAGAAAAATTGCAACACCAAGTGCAAACACCAAGAGGAAATTTGGCATGCACCTGCACGCACTGCCTCTGAACAGAGACATCCTCAGAAAGACATCTCCAGAGGCAACGTTTTCTTTGTTATGCAGAAAGGAGAGTAAAATGTCAGAGTAAATTGGCTTCTCTACAGATGCTGCATGTCTGAACAAACATGCTGCAGTTTCCTGGTTTATTACAGCAACACCTCTGGAGTTTTCCCAGTAGTGTCAGAGACAGCAATGGACAGTTACAGACCGAAAAGGAGGTCACACCAGAACAGCAGTTTGTGTAAAGTGAGACTGCTCACAGCTTCTGTATTAACCATTCCCCTCATCCGTTGAATTCTCCACTTTAAAATAAAAAATGGGTTTTGACACACTCCAGTAACAGGTTCCCTTAATGCAGTTTACCTGGGACAGAGGTAACCCTCCCCTCCTCGGTGGGGCTGTTTGCACAGCCCAACTTGGGCAGCGAAGCTGAGATGCCTTGGTCAGGAGACCTGCCCCCCTCCCTTCCCTGGAAGTCCCTGGTAGGAGGGAGAGAAAGGCCTCCTCAGAGCAGACCTCTGAGTCCTCTCCACTCCTTTCTGAAGAAGCTGTTCTGTCCTGGGCACAGGCCTATGGGCATGGGCTTCATCAGCACTAGAAAGCCACTGGCTCAGTACTAGATGGTGACTATTTTGTCTTGAGAGGGACAATACCAATAATTACCAACACAGTTTCAAAGCACTAGGGAGCATGTATGTATTCTGGAATTCACAAGAGCTCTTAAAATGAAGATGTAGCTTTTCTTTTTCTTTTTAAAAGAAGAAACATTCAGGAATTCACAAGACCTCTTCTCTTAAAATGAAGATGTAGCTTCTTTTCTTTTTCTTTTTAAAAGAAGAAACAAACCAAATTAACCAGCTCTTGAAAAACCCTGTGACACTGTAGTTCTGCACTAGCCTTTACTCAGTCAAACACTGAAGCATTTGCCTGATGACAGCTCATCACTCCTTCTAGGCTTTGACATCCCAAAAGGAGATACTGTTTCAGTGATGCATTCATTGCATGGGTGACACATTCAACTTGTAAATCAAATAGCTGATGTAAGGGGTGACATTTATTATGCTAGAATACAAGATATAGCCAGTTGGATCTTTCTACTGCTCAAGTTTTATAGGATTATAATGCCAAGAGGTATAGCTGCACAACCCACTATTTCAGCAATCAAACTGTATGTCACCTACAACATGCAACCCACCATCTTGTGTAACATACTTGAGATGCTTAATCCACTTTTGGTCTAGTGATAATCAACTTGCAGCACAACGTTCCTTCCACAAGAGCAACTACACTATATTTCATCTCTTGTTAACCTCAATTCCAAGCTAAATTCATCATCAACATGGATGCAACATTCTAAAGAAAATCAGAAGTCTCCTTTATTGAACTACTAAGGTTAAACAATTAATAGAAGTGATTAGAATATTATGAATTAGAAGACATAAAGCTCACTCTATTTTATGTGTATAATGCTGTGCATAACACATATTTCTTCCTTATATACAGATTAAGATTTTTTCTCATAAATATCACAGATGGGTGCAATTTTCCACTCTTTTTTTCCATTTTATAAAAGTGTGGTTGCAAGACTGTCTTAGACTGATTAATTATGGGATGCTATAGATATGGGAATCCTTGCCTTTGTGTGTGACTGCAGCATCACTAGGGCCAGCAGGGAGAGAGCAGGCACAGCCAGACGCAAGGCAGAGGGGGGACTTCCCCTCTGGTAGGCAGCACAGTTTCAGGTTGCCTCAGGCATTCTGTGAAGTTCCATCTGAACTCAGCATGAAGCAGCACAGCTCAACAACTGAGTTGAACCACTCCAACAACTCTCAGCCCTCTACTGGTCTGAGAACCCCCATTTCTCACACATCTCCTCTGGTCCCCCTGTGCCTAGCTGTGTGGTCTCCCTGCTGCTCACCACTGCATCACCCTACCCCTCAGCCTAAAGAGCTACTGGCTTGCTGCCAGCACAGTGAGTTCAATCAACTTAGCACATTATAAACTGCTGTAAGATGAGATAGGAAAGGGTGAGGGAGGAGACGGGGTCTCTTTTGGCAGCAGCAAGTCATCAAGTCAATTTGACTGTATCATTGAACTACATTTTAAGGGACGAACTCAACTGCTCTAAACTCAATTAGTAGATGGAGAGATTCAAGTAACTCCAGAAGGCTACTTGTCCTGCAGAAGATCTGAAATGCCTTCTAGAGGTACATTTCCTAAATAAAGCTCTGGAGGCATCACTTTTTAAGAGCTGGATGGCATGGATTAAGGATTCCCTCTCCCCCTCCTACTCTTCTCAACCAAACAGCATCTGATTCATTAGTCTAAGTTAAAAATTAGGGATGGAATTCATTCCAGTTGTTTAAGCAATATGCTTTTATCAGAGTTCAGACACTTTCAGAATATCCTTTCATACCTCTGAAAATATTATTTTAATACTTTAGATAAATGAACAACTTTCAAGGTTGCCTCCAAATCTCTGATTCTTCTAATTTTACCAGTTGCTGTGGACAGGCATGTCTATGCTCCAGCATATAATACTCATCTCATGCAAAAAGGGGAGAGGAAAAATGACAGCTTGCAGCTGCTTCACCACAAACCAAGGTATTAAATGGTCATTAATCATGTAAGGTGTTGATGCAATTTCCTCACAATCCTACTATGAGATGTGCTTTCTTCTTACAGTTGCTGGTCACTAACCATACTCCACTTTCATGTTGAATATGGGACCCAGTTTCTAGGCCTAACTCAGCTATCAGTATTTCATGCTAAACTGGAAATGCTTGTTGCAGATATTTGTAACCCACTCACATTCATGACTGCACACTAGAGGTATCAGTCTCACTGCTTCACAGCTAAATGAAGGAACTGGGAATTGAGTTGTTTCTTACTGCCACAATACAAGCCTGGGGTTTATCTAGATGGATGCAAAATCAACAGAATCCTGGGCTGCTTTAGGATGACCTACCAGCAGGTTGAAGTCAGTGATCCTTCCCTTCTGCTCATCACCAGTGAGTCACATGTGGAGTGCTTGGCCCAGGTCTGAGCTCCTCAATCCAAAATCCATGGACATACTGGAGCAAGTCCAGAGAAGGGCCACGAAGACGACTAAGGAACTGGAGCACCTCATGTACAAGGAGATGCTGAGTGCTGGGATTGTTCAGCCTAGCAAGAGAAAGCTCAGGTAGGAAACTTAACAACTCACACACATCCCTGATAGGAGGGCTTAGTGAGAAGGAGCCAGCCACTTCTCAGAGGTGCCCACTGAAAGGGCAACAAACCACAGGGACAAACTGAATTACAAAATGCATTCAAACATAAGAAAAAAAATTTATTGTAAGTGTGTTCAATCTGTGGATCAGCCTGTCTGGAGAGGTTGCAGAGTCTCCATCCTTGGAGATTCAAAACCTGACTGGGCTTATCCCTGGACAACCTCCTCTAGCTGATGCTGCTCTGTGTAGGGGTATTGGACAATATGATCTTCAGAGGTGCCTTCAAACCACCGTTACTCTGTGAGTTTATATCTTGTATGCAGACACATAACAACTATGAAGAGTTAGGAATAAAATCCATTTTAACAACTTCATCTCAAAGCCATATACATTCTCCACTAGGAGACAGAAAAAGCAAGCACTTTGTTTCTAATCATATTCTTTGTTTGTACCTAAAACTTGAGAATAGTCAGAATAATCAACCTAAACATAATGTCATTGTTTCCTTAACTTCACAGCTAATAGTTTAATTTCATTTCTTGTATGCACATGTGCATAAACATACATGATAATAAAAAATATACATAAACAGAAAAACATACATAGAAAAATGTAGCTAAGTATAAAGAGATGTTTGCAGTATTTTGGATTCAATTTTGCAATTTTCAGTGCTTAACTCCCTATTTTCTCTAATCGCTCGGTGTATTAAAGGATTATATTTAGTAGATAAAAATTTTACTTGCATCTCTAAGCATTTTATCTGAATCATAACTTCTTGGCATTTCACCCCACTAAAAAAAAAATTATCTCTGTATTCTTTCTCAACTATTTAGATAAAAGGAATGGCCACTGCAAATGAAAGTGGTTTGCCAAATTTACGGCGAAGAAAAAGATAACACAATCTTACTTCTATTAATTCCATCAACTCATTAAAACTATTCTCAGTATCTACTGCACATGTTGCCCCTTTTAAGTTTAGGGAGAAATAAAGTGGAACCGTGACCATCTCCAAGCACCAGGAAATACAGCAAAACACCGAACTTGAATTCTTGTTTTATGAGTAAAACATGTAAATGAACGCCCTGAAAGTACTGTGTAAATAGATTAGGTAGGAGCAACTTAGAAGATACATTTCATTAACTGTACAGCCCTCAGCCTTTGATAAATTTTGATAAACAGACACTTCTGATACGCTCTGAAATTCAGAGCACACCATGATAAAAATACCATGAAGATGAAAAGAACAGCAGAGTTTTCTTAGCTAAGCAAAGCTTAATAGGATTTTACAGAAGCTCTAGTGTGTGCAATTTTAACTTAGTGTCAAAATCAGACAGGACTGTATGTCTACTTTTAGTTTGATTTAATTTTATTCCACTTTTAAAAAAGGATTTCAATTATTTGGCTCAATCTTCAATTTTTATTTTTTTTTTTTAAAGTCATTCACACCTAAATTTCTCCACAACATTAATTCAGCAAAGGAAACTCTGTGGGAAATATAGAACTATGTGCATAGAATCAACTTTTTTTCTAACTTCCATGAATGACTAAGATGACATCATGAAGGGTTTCTCAGTTTACATCTTATTTATTAACAAAAAAAAGAAAAGGTATCCTAGTTCATTACTTTTGGATTAACTTCCTTATAAATTCTAGCCTTTTAAAAACATTTAATGACTCCACTGTAGAAGTCATTTAAAACAGTGTTGTTTTCATCAATTTAAAATATTTCTTCCTGCATAAGGAAAACTGGTATATGGAGATCTCTAGTAAACTTTCTCAATAATCACTGCTCTTTACAGCCATCATATTCTTTTGTCTTCTTTTTTATAAAACAAACATCTCAATGGCAGTCCACAGTGATCATAGAATCATAGAATCTTTGCAGGAGCCCAGCAACTCGGGTGAACACCACTACTGCATATCCAGGCATCCTGCCGAGTTATTCCACGAGGAATACTGTGGTGTCACAGTGCTCCTCTGTCCTCAACTGAGGGCTCATTCAAGCTGCCCTGTGATGCCTGCAGCTTCCTCTCTGTGATGCTCAACAAGGTCTCACACTCACATGGTGTTAGAACATGGACATGAGGCACCTGGCAGATTGTAGCTGAACACCAGCAGCTATCCTGGGTGTTCAGTCTGGGGGGATTTGGGGCCTTTCTCTAGGCCTAACAACTCTGGGGTTTACCATTTATAAAGATGCCTCCTTGCTGCTCACTCACTCCTATAGATTACCACAAACCCCTCATGAAAGAAACTGCAGCACCTTCATTATAAAAATCCTTTTAATGACAGATAATTAAAAGTTAATCTCTACTAATCTTGACTGCTGCATAACCCACATCTAAAGCACCAAAACGCCCCATCTCACTGATGTACAATGACTATTTAGCTAATGTAACCACCGTTTGGGAAGGGCTTTCAGGAAGACTGACTTTGGTAAACCTGATTTGGACTTGTAACAAATTCACTATTGTCAGGAGTGTCCAAGTGGATTAAGGAATCTCTCCCAGTTTGCATTTACACACTATGAAAACATTCAATGTCTTAAATTATTATAATTACTATTGTTTTTTTACTAGTGATTCAACAATAACACATATTACAGCAAGCTTTAAAATTCATTGTCCTCCAGGGAACACAAAGAAGAGCAATATGCCTTTCTGTGACTACAGGATAGTTTTAACATTTAGCAACCTCTAGGTTGTTTTCTGAAGATTTAAGTAAGTGCCAACACTGCAGGGAAGCTCAGGGAAGCTTTTCTTCTGATGGGTTGACTTCTGATAGTATGACATATCCTTTATATAAGCTGAGTAAAGATGATCCAGACAGTGCTTCCCTTTCACTTTTGCCTTTTGCATCTTTTTTTTTAAAACTTCAAATTTTCTCACTCTAAATGAAATTTAACTGAAGGTTAGCATCTAGATCCCTGGACATCTAGAAGCAGGGGACTGTGCATACAAAGTGCTGAAGTTAGTATACTTCTGGTTACTGTCAGCAGCAATGGATATTTGAGTTGGAGAAAACCTCATTCAAATTAACTGTTTAATTACAAATGTGCATATTAAGAACTACACAACTTTGCAACATAGGAAATAAAAACTTGGGGAACATGGGGGGGAAAAAAGGATCAGGGTCATTTAGTCACACCTTTGATAAAGAAAAAACAAGTGCCTGGCACTAGATCCTGAATCAATACAAGTTCATTCAACACAAGTTAAAGATGATGAGTTAATCTGGAAGCTTCAGTGACACAGTACAAACTAGAACATACCAGGGACACACACCTTTATATGCCCAGACTACAAAACTATACAGTTAGTTCCTCACAGTGTCCACAGCCAAGAGCACTGCCTGATCAATCATTAACGCCTTAGCAGGCAAGCTGACAAACACTGTTATGCTAGCTTAGGATACTGCTGAAAGTGATAAGGTCATATTGATATCAATGTAATCAGACACTTAATAATAGAAGGCACAGACACAAATATTTGGTAAAGGAAAATTACTACAGGAAAATTACTATTAGACTCCAAAAGAGCTTCCACTGGTTTGAGCAAGTACTTCAAATATTTAAGATGACACGCTTCCAAATATCTATACTCCTTATCCTTTTATGATATTTTATCCAAATTCAGATGTCATTTTAGAAACTGTTTTGAAATGTTATTTTTTTTACAACCTGCATCCACAAATAAAAGTAATGAGTGGGATTCATCTTTTTCATCTTTATAAGCACAAATTTTTTTTCTAGTTGTACCAGGCTCCACCTTACCATAAATGCAGAAATAAGCACCTCAGAGAGAATTTCAGTTACTCTGTTAGCTTTTCTTTTAGATTGAATCACCCCCACTCAGTCAGACTACCAACTCCATTAACTATAAAAGGATCTCAAAACTACCACTAGATTTGGAACCACACATTTGGACATCTTTCTTAAAACAAATTACTCCCACCCTTTTTATTTTCCTTCTTAAATTTGAAGGAGCAAAATTTGGCTGTACATTGAGGAGAATAATGTTTGTTCTGATGTAATAAATGAGAAGACTACTAAAATATATTGTCTCTTTAGACCTTCCATGTTTTTAAAAACTCCTGCTTAGGGAAGTACACTACAAGCCCACTCCAAACTTGGCCAAATCTTATTAAATAGAAGTTTACAAAGTGAAATTAAGATACTAGTATAAGTACATGACAGTGTACCCGTGCTAGCTTGATCTAGCTAGGACTTAATCATTAGCAATTAAGGGACTGTAATGTGGTTTTGCAATACTTGTTATTTATTTAGCATGAATATCCAGAACGTATAGTGTTAGAAGTCATGCCATGGCTTCTGCTAACTCTATGCTATGCAGCTAGCTTTAAGTAAAATAAGTGTTAGCACATAGAGTTAATCATACTTTTGCTCCTGCTGGGTATCCTAGTCATCGCCTTTTAGCACATAGCCTTATATTTCAGAATAGATCTGGATAACTCTGCCCAAAGGAGAATTCTCAGAGGCAATGCATTTATGAAGGGAAAAAGAAGTGACTTTTTACCTTAGCAAGGAATAAGGCAAGGACTATTAAACTGCACAGTAATTAATTAAAGAACTTTAAAAGAAACCCAAAGAAAAAGCTACTTAAAAAAAGCCAACTAACCAAAAAAAAACAAAACCCAGCAAAAAATCTTTCTTCATTTATTCACAGACAACATTTTCCACTGAAAGTTCACCCCAAGTATTTAATTTTCCTCTTAATCCTTAAGCCTGTGTTTATCAGCTTCTTGAGGATCTCTTATCAACGCTGCCCTCAAAAAAAACCAAAACCCAGCAAAAAAATCTTTCTTAATTTATTCACGGACATTTTTCACTGAAAGTTCACCCCAAGTATTTCATTTTCCTCTTAATCCTTAAGCCTGTGTTTATCAGCTTCTTGAGGATCTCTTATCAACGCTGCCCTGGAAAGGTGGGTTGGGCCTGTGAGCTGTAGTTTCAGCTGCTGTGAACAGTGAGAGCTAAAAGTTGACCTAAAAAGTATCCTGTAGAAGGGTGAAAAAATCTCCTGACCATCTTCCTCCCCAAATAACTCTTATAATTAAAATTGGAGTCTTTCCTATGGAGACAAAATGTGCATATTTGATATATTTTAAAACTGACTGCTCCTGACCACCTTTCTCCCCAAATAACTATCATTAAAATTGGAGTCTTTCCTATGGAGACAAAATGTGCATATCTGATATATTTTAAAACTGACAGCTGCTTGAACCAGTCTCCTGGGACTCCTTGCAGGGCAGCTAGCTGACTGGATAACAATATCTGTAAGCAAAGGTCAGGGTAAAGGCCTGTTTGTGCAAAGCTGAGCACTGAAAGAGGGAGGAATACTTGCCTTTCTTCAGGTAGACAGCCAGTTCAGGCATGTCAAGAATCCAAAGTTCAGGACTTAACTGTGAACCATGCTATTCACCAAAGCAACCTAAGCATAATGTGGGAAAAAACAGGAGTGAAGCAGGAAAGAAAGATACCCCATTAGAATATTTCTTGCTATATAAACTTGAAGGGGCTAGCTGGCTTAAGGACTACATACAGACCTCTTTTATATATGTATGTGCACATATCTATAGTCCTTTTTATAGCAGACTATAAAACATTTAGCTTACAGACCATCAGTTCAAATCAGCATAGCTAAGCAAAAGTGAAATAACTCTTCACAGGCCACTGGAGAGCTGTAGGTGTGGGTAGTCACAGGATCTAATGATAGCAGAAAGTCACCTACATCCTCTCTTTTGGCATCATGTCACATCCCCAGAGAACCCATCTGAGAAACACACTCATCAGCAGGACACAAGTTGGACAACCTCTGTGGGAACAATTTTGCTGAGGAGGGGGTGGAAAGCTGCCAGTCTTGTTCCAATTCTACTTACATAAGGATAGAGTTCTTTCACTTGACTATGTCAGAACAACCCTGATCTACCTACAAAGAACAGGATAAACAATGAGATCCTAAAAAAGATTGCACCTACGTTTATATATAATATTGTTATAAGAAAAGCTGGAATTCATATTCCAGTGGTTTTGAAGATCAAAAAATAAATAAAAACTGGTAAATTTCAGTGTTTTAATTGTTAAATGAAAATGGTTGGTTTAAAATCCAGCGAGACTGGTAAAATTTTTCAGGTCTGGCTGTTCTTGATGGTTGTTTTTTTAACTGCTGTTTACTTTTAGAATTTTTTTTGTAAAAACTTCCCCTGAGGTGAAAAATGTTAAGATAACATTAAGATTAACAAGATAGACTTCACGAGAATGTGTGTGGGTGGGAGAGGGATAAGATTGCATGTTGAAATACTAAGTAAATAATGTTACCAGTGACTATATGAAAAGACATAACAATCCACAGATTTTGAGAGCTGTACCATTCAGCTTTCATTTTATCTTCTTTAAATGCCTGCCTTCTCAGCTATGTAATTTAAAGGCCCTCCTATGAATTTCACAGTACCACTTTTTAATTTCCTTCAGGATCTTGGAAGGGTGTCAGGGAGGAGTAAGGATTGTTTCTTAAATATACAAACTGGGAGTATAGCACTGACAAGAATTTCCTGTAAATTATATGTTCTCCTTCCATTTTTCCCTCACTGAGCTCCAGGTGAGCTTTACTGCTGTTGCATGTAAAATGAGTAATAGTTGAGAATTTCAGTAAATTCTGGCTCCACAGATGCCAAAAGAAGCATTTATAATGATTTAGCTTGATTTTCTTTATTAAGAGAACACAAAATTCCATCCAGCAACTTTGTGTTGGATGCAGTTTGACAGGTGGGGATTTTTCTGGAAGATACCTGTTCTTGAAGACATGAGAATTCACCAATTCCCTTGAAAATTTGCTACCTGTTAAGAACATTCACTCTTAAAATCTACATTCCCATGTCTAATTTGAATTGCTATGCATTCAACTTCCAATCACTGATGCTTGTTATGCCACTTCCTACCATGGGTCAAATACTGAAATCAAGCATTCAAATCCTGCCAGCAGACCAGGACTCTTTGTTCAGCAAAATCAAGGCCTCTAAGGAAATTACACTTCCCAGCTTTTCTGAGTGTTGACAAGACCTGTGATCCTTCAAACAAAACATTTCAAGCTGTCCAAACTGTCATTTTCTGAAACCAGAGTTTGCTAAATGTTTAAGATCATTTTGTCATGTGTTGCTATGTCAAATGCTGTAAAAGAAAGCCTATATCAACTTTTTGTGAGTATCTTCACACCTAATACTCAATCCCTCATGCTATACACATTCTAGAGTCATGAAACATGAAAAAAAGTAGCTGGAAGTATTTGCAACTCATTTCACTGAACAAATCTGCAGAACTAAGCTACATGGCCAGTACTGTGTAAAAACCTCACAAGAAACTAACAGTATGAAGAAAAGAACGACACTAGAATTAGCACTTTTCAAAAGCATTCATTTAACCAAGGAATCTATAGGTGTCTGACAACATATTTTTGCACCAATACAAATCTGTTCCATGCAGAGAAGAAAGCAAAAGTACTGGAGGAGAAAAACAGCAGAGAAACTACTTTTTCACCCAAATAATATATTGCCTGTTGATGAGAGGATAATCAAGCAAAGGGACGTGTGGCCAAATCAGGGTACAGCTGCATTTGCAAAACCATGTCCCAGCTAGGAAATGCAGCTCTCTCCTGAACAGCTAACATACATTTGCACACACACTGACTGAAACCAAAGCCCACAAAAGATCTAAATTATTCTCTTTCAGTTGTGGAAACCAAGGGAAGACTGTTCAACAAAGAACAGATTCATCACACATAAGAGCAACCTCTGAGGTACCTGAGTTGAGTGGAGCAGGTAGCTCCAGAAGGTAATGCAGTCAACTTGAGATCTCACCAATTCAGTAATTAGAGAGTGCTCCAGAGCTGGCTGTGCTCCTAAGTTGCACTCCTCAGATGCTTAGATGAATCTGGGACTTCAAAACAATGAATAAGGTCTAGTGTACACATGTAATTAAGGGAAGTGTAAGGAATTGTGAAAAATCAGAAGCTGTATATATAGAATTGTTTGCTTTAGTAGGCAGTAGTAGCAGTAATCAAAAGGAGGAAATAATCATAGTATATGATTTCAAGCAGAATTCCTGTGACTGATTTTCCAACTACTATAAATAATAGCAGTAACTACATAGAGACTAGTAGCCTAAAGCTACATTTGCTTATTACTCAATATGCTGAAGTTACTGCAACTTTAACACGAACATTTCACTTAATGGATGTGTATTTCTCAGCTGTAGATTCCTTTGAGGTTTCTTTCAATCTGCAAGCACTGTAAGAATAGCAGAGAGAATTTTCTCAGAAACAGCTCTCTTGGATGACAGAACAGGGGGATTAGTTAAATTTAGGCTGTTTCAGGGCATGTAGTGAGGAGACTCAATAATGAGGAAAAAAAAGACAAACCTCATTAAAAAATATTTCCCTTCCCCTTCTCATCCTCTCTCCTGAAGTTTTAGTAAATTTTTGTTGGTCATTAAGTGGAATATGGTGCAGATATACTTCATGAGCTAATCAAAATAAATCACATCATCTCGAATTTACTTGTGCTATGAACCTAACAGTTCAGTAAAGGAGTTCAAATCGTGGAGTAGTTCAGGGTGGTGGAGCCAGGACACAGGAATCACTGCAAGCTCACTACCTTCATGCAGACATGAGGGTTGGTGAGCCTGTGTGCTGAATGGGAAACAGGTAAACACACAATCAGAAGCTTTAGAGGTAGGAAGTGCATTAGTACTGATTATATTTTTTTTCTGAAAAGAGTTATTTTCACTTAAGTAAAAAATGAATTAAACATTTTTCTGTTACGATCTGTTCCTCCGCTCTTCATAATCTGAAATCCAATAATTATGCATGATGTGATTTAGGGCAGAAGCAGTGCTGGTGAAAATTGTCCTGCTTATTTGAATCCAGCTCAGTTTTGACCCATCTGAAGCACGTTTAAAAATAAGCACAAAGCCTATAGTAAGTGTAGATCTTAAAATGACACATAGGACTCTGCTATGCTATTCAACCACAGCATCCACATCACTTCAATGCAATGTCTATGGTCTCTCTCTTCCAGCTACTCCAAAAGGTGAAAGATTTGGTTGTTTCAGAATATATTCAGCACGGTCAAGCACAGGTCTTTCTTTTTTTTGCCCCCATTTTATATTGGTGGCAAAATAGTGTCAAAAGCAGTGCTTTGTTTTGTCTCATTCCAGCTTGCCACTGGTGTACAAACAACAGGACTCTGCAGGAGCACAGGATAATTCAATTTTTACCAGATCTTGCTAGGAAAAGGCATTCCTCTGTCCCTGACATATCTATTCATTTGATAATCATCTGATAAGCTCTCTATGATTATTAGGATAACTAGGCCATGGCAGCAAGCAGGGGGCAGAAAAAGGTCAGGGAAGACAACTTAACTGGATGGAGGTGGAGCACAGAGAGCTGAAAATTCACCTGGACAATCCTGCCTACAGGCATAAGTGGAAACTCCTTGGAGGCAGGGAAAATAGGGAGATAGGGTTTGACATGGAGAAAGATTACGAAGGAAAAGAAGAGACTTTTCCACAATGCTGGATGGAGCAGAGAACTCCTGAGAGCTGAGCAGCAGCCCAAAAGGGCCTGGTTTTGGGTGGGAAAGGAAGCCTGACCTGTTCTTGACAGTGAACAGTTACTCATCCCACACAAAATTACTCTGCTTCAATGAGAGAGATTCATCTCACATTTCCTATAGCCAAAGGCTACAGCAGTTGTGTAGGAAACACCTATTTAAGCTTCCTCAGGCAGCAGAGAAAATTGAGCACAGGTCTCAAGTCTCAGCAATGAGTACAGTGTGCAGTGACTTGTGAAGTAAAAGTGAGGCACTGGCAATATCACGTCCTTTTGTATGTTTAGTGTAATGCCTAAATCAGTCAACAAGCTTCAAAATTTCCACTTCACCAACTAACCTGTAAATCTTGCCAGTGCTGAAAGCTGCCCATGATTTATGCCACTCTAAGTACACATGAAAAGGGAAAAACAGGCAAAACCGAATTCAGAGCAGTTCCTTCTGTGCCACATCTAAACCTACTCATCCTCAGGGTGTCTCTCATTCTGGCATTGGTTATGGAGGGAGCCTAAATTTATTATGGCTGTAAATTAAGAACTTTAAGGACCTCCACTTGATGAGGATGAATGCAGGACATAATCCCATTCAAAGTGCTCCCTAAAGAAGTTCTGCCATTTGGGTCTTAAATGTACAAAACTGCATCATCTATCCTTGAGGAAGACACTGAGAGTGATGCACTCATGCATCTGCCATGAAAAACAAACAAACAAAAAAGATAAAAAATAATTATTAGTTCCCTTTTCACTAGGATCTTATATCTCTATCCAAAAGACTCTTGGTGCAGTTCTCTCAGGAGGGTTGTGTTTGAGTACACAGGTATAAAAAGCCTCTGCTGCAATGATGAGCCAGATTAAAGGGCACTACTGAGATTAAACAGTGTAGACAATGAACAAATTCAGCACAAAGCCCAGGAAAGTCTAAAATAATACACAGAGTACTCCATTGGCTTTTTTTTCAACTGGTTACAGTGTCTTGGGCTAAGGAGCTCACAAGCTCTGCCTAAAAAGGAGACATCAGAATAAGAAATCAAATACTTTGAGGGCCCTAAAATAAAAACCTTTAGGGTAAAATAGTTTTAGAGACAATGAACAGTAGCATGATATTAGTTATGAGAATCTTTATCTTCTGTGACCTGCTCTTGAAAGTGAAAAAAAAATTCTCACAGATTTCACTAATGCAGGATCAAACCACAAACCTCTAGGCACAAAGAGCCTCACTGGAGGCACTGGGCTTTGAATCAGGCTTCAAATGTTTCTTTAAAGGTATCCTTGCAATTCCCTCTCAAATTATTAAGTTACACCCTAACTACAAAGCTTTAAAGAGGCAGCAAGGTGTGTGGTAACAGCATTCCTACAGTCTTGAAGAAAATGCACATTGTAGAGCAGAGTGACAGAAGTGCTATGCTGGTACTTCAGCTAAAAGTCACTGAGATTGGAATCCTGGCAAACATTCAGGGCAATGCTGTATCAAGCTGAATGAATTAATGTTTTACTAATGACTTGAACTTAAACAAGCTAAAATCCTTCTTCAGAAAGGGGGGAAAACAGGAAAAATTCTGTGTTTTCAAAGGCCTTCCTAAGGGTCTACTGCTAAATGAAATTCTTTCTACTACTAAAACCAAAAACTAATTAGTTAGATCTGTGAAAGAAAGATTAACTGAAGAAAACCCCAGAGAAAACAGGCCACAGTATACTGACTTAAGAAATTCTCATCTAGGCCAAAACCAAACAAAAATGAAGTCAAATTAATTCATTCATTTACTCTAACAGGATTTTCACTCTGCTTGTATTATTTCTGGCTCTTAACTTCCTCTTCTTAAATTCTTCAATGCCAGTTATAAAGACTAAGTCATATAATTTCAGGGAAAATTTGAACAGCATCCAAACACAATTTGGGCTTATGAAATAAAACTAATCTTATTTTTCCTGAACATAGACAGAGGTTAACGAGGCAAGAATGGTCCTTATAGTATAAGATTTAGCAAGGAAAACAGGATCTTGCAACAGCTAGAATGTTGTAAATTGAGATGCAGAAATTGCAAAAATTGGCTGACAAGGTATGCCATCATTATGTCTCCTCCATGTTTCATTTAGAAATGGCCCCAGGTTAAGCCTTATGAACTTTTATATGTAGTTTGTTTCAGATGTATTCACCCATCTTGCAATAAATAACAATCCAACTGTTAAAGATATCCAGAAACTCCAGGTCAGATGAACCTTTATGGGAACTCCAGGCTCTCTACACTGTTAACTGTGGAGTGGAAGGGATAAATGCTGAACTCACCCTGAGGGTTATTTAGAATCCTTCAGTGAAAACAGGTTGGGAAATCAAACAAGCTGAGCTGCTCTGAGCAGGGTTCCTCACAGCAGCCAGTGTCCTTTTGCTCCTTTCACTCTTCTCTACACCTCTTTACTCTGCCTGAATCAAAAATATTTGCAGCCAACAACCAATATAATTTCACAGGCTTATTATAGCTCACTTTAGGAATTTCTGTCTTTCTGCAGGTTCTCATGTCACTCACAATCACAGTTACTTCTGAGAGTTCTCAATTCTTCCACTTAAGCCTAGTGTGTCTCCTTAATCCTTTTAATTCTTGCATTTTGACCTAATTTTACTGTTCATTGTCATGCTCATTTTGCTGCTAGCTGGACCTTATTCTGTATCATAAGGATGTAAGAGCTAAGTTGTGGATTATTTTTAAGCAAAAAGCCTCCTAAATACTTCTAAGGCTATCTTGAGCATTATCTTCCTTGCCTCTCACCTTAGCAGGTCAAATGAAATCAATGGCACTATTCAGCTGTGTAAAGAGTGCAAGATTCAGCTCCAAGAGCTGAGCTGGCTGGTTCTGTTACAAATACATTGTTCTTTAAAAGTGTGATTGTTCAGCAAATGATCTCAGCTTCAAACTAGAGAAATATCTAACACCAGGTGATGCTGTGAAGACATTTCCCCTCTGTCCAACTAACCCAACAGTCCGGGTGATCATTCTACATGGAAGACAAGACTATTGGTCCTGACTCAAAGAGACTTGGAACCAAAATTTCCCTGCCCTAAACCACCAGCCTAAGGGTTATTCTGGAATGCACTGCTCCTAATTTGGCCTGTTCAAGCCATTTTATTCTGTGGAACATAATAGACCTTCTTTTCTAGATATATATTTGGAGGATAAGGTGATATTAAAGTTACAAACAGAAAAACCAACAATTTCCAGCAATCTAAAATTCCAGTATGGACAAACCAATAGAACTACTACAGATGACAAGGAAAATCTTTCCACTGAGACCAGTGAGGCTTGTACTAGACTTTTACATGCCCCATATAATTATCTCTTAGTCCTGTATATTCCAGTAGATATTAATTTTGCTCTGACCTTACAGCCACATTCACAGCAGTGAACTCGTATTTACAGAAAGGTTTATTTTGAGGGTTTTTTGGCCTGGTGGTTGGTTTGGATTTTTTTTTTTTTTTATAGACTCTAGTGTCAAACTACAATTTAAATCCCCTGGTAATATTTACAGTAAGAAGTGTGACACGTGAAAAATTGTTTGGGCACCAACCTAGAGTATATCAAAACAGCAGCAACAGGCCTGGCAACCAACTGGAATCTAATACAGTGCTTGGCAAATAATGGCAAACACACTGCCAACATGTGATGCCCTCGTTTTTAAGCCAAAGATAAATGTAGTAAATGCTTCTTGCCAAGACTAGTGTGCCCAAAATGCCACATGTGAGGTCAAGCAAGGGTGCTGCAAATAATTCCCAATGATATTTTGCCAGTTTGCTTCTTTAAGAACTGCCAGATATTGAGTCCAAAATGTCTGTTCCTGTTATTATAGCTCACCCAAGGGAAATAGAGCAGGGTCAGGGCTTTCAAAAACAGCACTGACAACTGATTTAGTTTAATGATTATACTTAGGAGTGTAATATTATTCTCTCACAAATAAATTAAGAATACCAGAATCGTAAGATTCCTAAAAATATTTTTTTTTATTTAGTAAAATATAGGATGACAGATGAAATACTTATATTTCACCAGCCTAATGGAAGTTTTCTCTAAGCAGTAGAAGAGTGCTTCTTTAATTAACACTGTTTCTTGCATAAACATATTTGGGAAAAGTCTATGAAGTCGTCCCAGAAATTTGCTTTAAAGGCAAACTTCAGGGAATTGGTTTTGAAAGGCTCTTGCTTCAATGGGAATTTAACCAAATGTTAGTACAGGAAAATGCAGTGCTGTGTTAAGGCATTTAGGGAACTGTAACAAAATGAGATTTAGCTAATGATGTAAATCACCAGTTTCAGTGAGCTTTGGCTTTGCGATGCTTTTGCTTTCAGTCAGAAAAGCTGCCCAAAGAGCCTGAAATTTAAAAAAAAAATGTTCATTTCTTTCCTTTCCTAGTGATTCTCACATTCCTAAACCAGCCATGAGAATCTGTCATTACCTCCCTTTTGAAACCACCCTATCCTTGAGGAACTGCACTGCAGGATACCACTTAGCAGTCCTGTGGAAGCAGTTTGGAGGACTCCTCTGCAGCACTGAGCAGAGAGGGGTGTTGGGGAAGGGAGGGACAGATTATGGTGCAAATTAAGGCTGAACAGAAAAAGGGTTTGCACAACCTTGCACAATCTTTTTTTTTACAAGGTTATCTCATTTTTCTCCTCAAAAAAGGAAAATTTAATGGAACTGACTCTGCAATGCCAAACTCTGTTAGTATGGCACCAGCATAACCCTGATGCACATAACACAAATTTCTTCTCTGGGTGCTGCATTCTTGGTTGACAGTTTCCTAAGAAAAGACAGACAGGGGAGGAGGAAGAACAAGCAAAGCAAACCACTGTGATGAGAGCACTAGCCAAGCAACAAGCAGCTCAAGAAGAAGGTCATATTTAGGGGCAGATCAGTATTTAGAAGAGATGAATATTCCTTCGCTGACTTTCTACAGTCTGAACTTGTTCAGAGTTACCCACAACACCTAAGTAGATTAGAGAATTTGTCTTAGGTGAAGCAAAAATGAAGACAATAGTCTTCCATAGAGCTCTGCTCTTTAGCTGGTGTTGAGCACACTGCTGTAGTTCTGCTAGCCCAGTCCCAATACCCATTGCTGGGCAAGGCAGTGTATTTGATTGATACTGCCTCTGGAGGTATGGGGCTTGTTTTGGCCTTTCAAGTTTAGTGCCAGCTTTAGGGTATGTTTGTTTTACTGTACACAATCAGCACAAATCTGGCCAAAAATCTGCCTTAAACCAGTTCAACCAGTTTCACATTATTTGAAATGGCATATTTCATGAGAAAATGCCTTCTACAGATTGGATAGGTGGGCATTTAGATCCATATTCTTATTGAATTATTACAACTTACTGCAGTGGCAATTAAAGAAAAACTGAGAAAAGCAAAGTATAAAGTGAAGGTAAGCAATGGATTTCAGTTTTAACTGTGCATTTTCAGTGCTGGTTTCTCATGTAAGGAGTAGAAAATGCCTCAGACAACCCACAAGGGGTGTAGCATAAAACTGTAGCATGCAGTTTTCTGAAACAGGCACAAGAGCTCAACACACTGGAGCTAATTTCTGTGTCAACTTTCATTCCACACGGATTAGTGCCATTTTGCACAGCTGAAGCACCAGCTCCATGCACAGACCTGGCAGTGCCACACATATCCAGCTTCCCTGTGCTTTCAGTAACAGGAAGGTGCTGCAGACACTGCAGCTTCTCATTAACTTTGTAAGATTTAAGTTAGTCTGTGAGTCTGGTTTTTGCTAATTAAAAAGACAAAGAATTTTCAGTTGGATCTTTTCCTTCAGTCTAGTGAGTCTCTCAACAGTGTGTAAATTTACATACCACAAATACATTCAGGAGTCCAACTATAAGTCTGGATTTCCAGGGTTTTTTTACCTCCCCATAGGAAAAAAAAACCATAAAAATCCTGTTTTCCCTGCTTTTGGGCAGTATTGGTTCCTTTACTAATAATAATAATTGAATTCAGAATTCAATACAATAAACATCAGGATTCACCACTGTTTGCACTAGCTAAGAAGAGGTTTTTTCTCCACCTTGTTAGTGGAATGTGGAACCCAATTTTGAGGAAAGAGATTCAACTGAGACTATTTTGTAACCTTTGTGGAAAAAAAAGAAAAAAATCCACACCTTTTTCAAAGTAAAAATGGACTAACTTAAATGTAAATAGCTGAATTGTGTTTGATTTATTTCACTTTTTAATGACTCTGATGAAACATTCCATTTAAGGCCAGAGAAAAACACTATAGCCACTCATGTGTAACTGTTACCAACATTAAGACTCTTTCACTGCTTAAAATCTTAACTAGTTCTTTCTGGTGAAACCTCTCATTTTGGTTTGAATACAGCAGACCTGTGCTCTTGCTTGTGAATTACAGTCCTAAGGGCTTTCCTTCCTTTTATTCTTAAACAGCCTTCCTGTCTCTTCATATTGAGCTCATTTCTGTTCTCTTTCGTGGTAAGTGGGAGGTTGTCATGACCAGAGGCCCTGAGCTATTCTCCATTTGTCCAGAGTGCAGTTTTCTCCCTTGGCCAGTAAGGAAACAAGTTTGTTCCAGCACAGTACTTCATCCTTCCAGATCCCAGGTCATGATTTGGTACACAGCATGGCACTCAGCTTCCTCTCACTGCAGGAAACTGAGCAGGCAAGGGGCCAAGAGCTGCTGGAGCACTGACTTGGCTCTTCTCCCCTCAACAACATCTGATGTTGTCCTAACTTGCATACCATATATGCTACCCATATGTAAGAGGATAAACAAAATTCCAGATCCACAACAAAATTCATGCTGGAGCAGTTTGATGGGTCTTTATACTTGGCCTCCAGACAATTGCCTGAGATAACAGACTCGGGGCCCCAATTCTACTGTGATCATTTAGGAGGCCAACAAGAGAGCTTCTGCATTTGTTCACATAAGTCATGGTATAAGGAGTGCAGCAGATCAGCCATCAAAAGAGAGAGCTAGAGAAAGTTATGCTCTTCTTTTTGCAGTTCATAGATCACTCCAAGAAACATGGGGAAGTATTTTACAGGCAACGGTAGAGGTATGGGGCAAAACCAGCTTTCTAACTCATGTTATCTGCAGAGAGCCAGGACTGGTGTTATAGGTTGTCCTCACTGAGGTAGGAGAGAACTGGAAAGTATAAAATACTATGCTCACAAGCTGTGCCTTTTTTTTTTTTAACTTATTTGGAATAACATTAGCTGTATAAAACTGGCACACACTCATTCATTGAATCCCATTTTTAAACCCCTCTTGATTTCAGCTCAAACACTTACAGACTATGGCACAATTTACCTTAAGTGAAGTCTCATTTATTTCATTTACAGCATTAGGCACTGTGTTGTAGCCATCAGAAACTTGGTTCCTCCTGCAAGATTCCTGGTACAGGAGACAGAAGTCTGAAGTGTACCATTCTACTGTGAGTGTTGATAGTCTGTGCTGCAATCTTTCACTCAGATCTTGTGTGTAGCCTCTTAGAATGACCTGGCTTAAAATCAAAAAATACTAAAACAATGGCCTTGGTACTACTGAAATTCTGCCAAAATATACCCGAGCTGCAGAACACTGGCTTTGATGTCTTTCTGGAGAAGGCAGAAATACAGCTAGATTAAATTGCTGGATTTTTCACCCCTGTTATGATTCTAAAGACACTGCTAATAAATTTGTGTTATTTCAGACAGGTAAATAATAACTTGATCACAACTTCATCCTTTTTAATTGCAGTTTTACGATCTTCAGTCAAGAAGAAAATCAGAAATACTCTGAAATGCAGCACAGCTCATTTTTCACTATGTCAACAAATAGCCTCAAGAAAGCAAAGACCATCTTACCATCTAGAAAAGTAGTCTGCAGGATGATAACGTCACAAGTTCCAAAGGCTCTAAGAAATTAGCATGCACCTTGTTATCACTATGATTCTCTGTATTATGAAGAACAGTGCACTGTTACAACTGACAGGCTGTTACAGCTCTCCCAAGGAGAAGCAGATGTGGCAGGTAAGCTTTCCAATCAAAGAAAAATTCTTGGTATAAAGTCAGAGTATATTAGGTGCAATTTGCTTTAACAACATATTTGCCACTAGCAAGAGTTCAAATAGCACAGAGAGAAGTCTCACAAACATTGGGTTCTAAAGGAGCAGCTCATTTTTAAGAACTGGTGTCAATTATTTTGCTGAGAGCAAACTTTCTTCAGCTTTAATTACTTCCATCACAAGAAATCTTGAAATATTTCAAGACTATTTGTTCATCCACTAGAAAAACATGAAAATCATGAACAATGTCACCACATGATGACACTCCTCATAAGAGAATGATGGTGTTACTAGGAAGATACAGCACCCTGTGCTCCATTATCTTTATTTACCTTTACATTTCTCAAACCTCAGTTAAAAGAAAACATTGAGGGAGAATAAGTCATATGTTAAAAACTCTTATCTCACTACTTGTTCTCTGATTCAGCAGACTATCAATCTCAAAAATCTCTTCTATGCTTGTCCAGCACAATGAACAAGAGAACATGCTTTAATATCCCACTCCCAGCAATGCCAGATAGTGACAGAACTGTTCAATCTGTGACAGACAGGACAAATCTTATTCACTGATCTTAATACCATTAATTGGTTGTGCTTCTTGTGAAGCAGTAACACAAGAGCTGAAAATAAGCTAATTCGGAGCATTTTTTCTAAGTATATTATTAAATCAGCTAATAAAGTTCATTGCCAATTACTCATATAGCTATATATCACATATTAAAAAAGGTATTAAAGTAACATAATCTCGCCACCTGTTACAGGACTATCTACATTTAGGAATATCCATATTCAGCACAGGCTTTTAATGGGGGGGGGAGAAAAGCCCTGATAACGTGTTTTTTCACCCCTTAAACTGGTCTTTATTTGTTCTTTAAAACAAAACAAACAAACAAACCCCTACATGTTTTTTTCCTCGAGTGAGTATATGCCAGTATTCTCAATTTGGTTTTATTCTTTCCTTTCGCATCCTCCTCAATCCTATAAAATCATTTCAGTCAGAAGACTTCACATCAGTCACCTGACAAAGATCTTCGACAAGCCATTAAGGATTCTGCTATTTTAAGCAGCTAGAATGAGAATTTGAACTCTATGTAAAACATACCTCAGAGACAATGAGTCCATATAAATAGTCTTATAGCAGAAACCTTTAAAGAGGTGGGTGACCATAGATGTAAATTAAAAGTTAGAAAGGTTCTCAAGAGAAAATGCTTACATGAATTTATGTGTGAAGAGCCTAGACAGGGTATAGAAAGGTAAGACCACAGAAAGTCCAGGTACCAGAGTACACCTAGAGAATTTCACTTTTTTGCTAGAGCAGGTTGAGTGTTTTTTCTTTAGATGCAATTACCATTTTTATTGACACCTCTCTTTGTAATCATCAGAAATAGTCCACAATATTCATAACAAAAATCATATTCCTGGAAATAACACGGACTTCCCTCAATTAAATTCCACATTCTTAAACTCCCAAAGTATATTTAAACCCTTTCTCTTTCAAGAACAATGAAAGGAGAGATCTTATGAGTACTCACCACCATCTTCAACCATGAAATGAAAAATATCACTGGTGGCGTTGTCACCCCCTCGTAGAACATAGCAAACCTTCATATCATCAATGTCAGCTGAAAAGAGTCAGGAAAAGAGATCTGATTTGAAATGCTGAAGGTGGGGAACTGTTTTTCTAGAAAAACTTGACATATATTAAATAGTTCAGCTTTAACAGAGAGAGGTCAAGGTTCTCCACTAGAGCTCAGGAATTTCAGTACTAACAGTGCTGAAGTTTTACAGATACCATACATCCCCCCCCCCCTTCTGCTTCCCCCTCAACAGAGCCCTCTTCTTTTAAGTTGTATTTACAAAAAGAACTGAAAGGAAATATAAAAACATAGGCTCATGAGTCAGAACTACTTCATATTTTTCGTGGTGCATCTTCTTAAGCAGAGGTGTATTTCCACTAAGACATTGGTTCTGTCATTCTCCATGCTGAGAACTGCTGTACAGGTCACAGAAAACCTGTGGCTGAAATGGGAGCAAAACCTGGTGTCCTTCCTGTGTTAAATTCTACCCTCCATTCAGAGGGCAACACAAACTGTTCCATGCCACTCCCCCACCCCTCCTCTAGACCTAGATTCCTTCTGGCACATGGTCTAAGGGTAGGATATCTCTGCCCATTCGCCAGTAGAGAGATCTCAGTTCCCTTAGGCACCCACAAAAATGCCCTCTCCACCAGTCCATCTTTCCTATCAGTATGTTTTCAAAGGATATGGCCTATAATCTTTATAAACTGTCACAATTAGTGCTCAAACACACTATTTTAAGGACCCAAACAGATGCAATTTGATTAGACAAACAAGACTTTAGTAAGAAAAATTCAATTATCAATTGCAATAAAGAAAGCTGAACAAATATTTATTCTTTTCTGTTTGTCTTGAGCAGTGATAAGAAATGTATAATACATAAAACCTAATTTTTCTCACTTTCTTTGACAGACTGCTGTTGGCAAAAATCTATGTCCAATTTTCTTTTTTTAAGACAAAGTTTTTAGAAATCAATAGCATTAAAGTAGAGCTCAAGTGCCACCCAAGTTCTCCTCTCATGTTAGGGCATATGCATTAGTAAAAAGAAACCAAAAGTACTTTTGTTAGAGCTCCTAAAAATCCTCAGTTTCAAAAGCAGCCAGACTTTCCTAGCACAAATAAGTTGAGTATTATCAGCAAATATATGTCACTGAAGAATCTCTTCCATAAAAGTTTGAAAGTTAAAGATCATAAATTCAGAAGGCTGTAAAAAGGACACTAACAAATACCTCTTCATGCCAGTGGGGCAAATAAATCTTTCATCCTGCAAATGGTCACACAAGCACTCAGCTCTGCCCACAGGGGCAGCCTTATCAAAACCCATGGTTCCAACATATAGAAAGATAAGCACTTGAGCCAGTGTTTGCAGGGCCAGGAGTACCCGATCAAAAAATGCCACTTGTCATCCAAACACCTTAATTTTGTCAAAAAGACTGCAAAGGAATGACTTGTTTTCTGTTCATTAAGAACATGTTCAGTCACTTGAGCAATTCTACTTATTTAAAGCTTGCCTAGCTGTAAGCACAACTCGTTACTGTATTCCTTACAGTGCCTGTTAAATATCAATGTGATATTGGAATTCTCCAACATAATCTTAAAATCCATTCAGCATAATTTTCTTAAAGAAAAATCCATTTGATCAGGGCACTGATTTTGCATTCAAAATTCTGCAAAACAGATGTGGTTATTAAACATCATGTATATTAAGATATGTTCTTTAAGAAACAAATGCACAGAATTCACTCATCTCTCTGAAACTACTTGCCTGAAAAAAGCATTATTGGGGTGCATGCTGAATAAAATAATTGCTTGCACAGTGCTGCACATTGGGCTGGAGCAGCCAAGTAGGTATCTTTGGCCTCAGGAGGCTCTATGGAGTGCTGAGGCACCAAGCAAGCTGTATTATTGTCAAGGCAGATCCTTACTCTCCACGAGATTCCTTCCCTTCTCCCTGGCTCCTCAGCACACCTGTAGAGCTGTGGGATGTGACCTGGCCCTTACAAACTCCCCCACGTGGAACTGAGAACTCCCAGAACAGCTATCAGCAGTCCATCACACTTTGTACATGCAAAACATTGCCCAACTTGTTACAGAGCACTAAACTTCTTTAAATGTGAAAGACTTGGCAGGTCTGTAATAGACTTTACCCACTTTTAAAGGAATTATCTAATCTTAATGAGTATCTGCTATGAATAAACTCCAGCCCTGACTTGCAGAGATGAGTGCAGTATGATTATACATACACAATATTCTTTGGATGTATTTTTGTCCTAGGACAGTGCTAGACTACAGATTACCATGGAGCAACTGTTTTCTTCAAGTTTTCTCTGCATTTACTATCACTGAATTGTAAATATGAAGCACAAAAAAATAATGAATTAAAAGTGCTGCTTTCAGGTGCAACATGAAGCAACAGTACTTGAATAAACTTAGAAACTGCTTCTTGTATTTTAAGAGTATTTTATTTTGTTACTGTCACTTCCCCATCTCTCTCATTCAGATTACTTTAACCATTAAATAGAAAAGAATAAAAAGCACCAGCTCTTTGCAGAACTTAGGGACCTTTTATCAAGAAGCTAATTCTTCCACACTCTTAATATCTCCTTTGAGCAATTGCAGTTAGCTCTGTGAGCCTCACAAGCAAAAGATTACCTACTGCACTTGTGGCAGAAGTATTTGATGTCTACTAATCAGAAAGCCCCACACTGATTGTTCCTGAACAAAGCACACAACAAATATCCTGCACATTCTATATTCTGCACACCTGAATTTTGACTGGAGGCTTTTAGCTCATCTTGCAAGCTAGGCTCATTTACTTTCTAGGACTTGATAAAGGTTTGTGGGTAGATAGGGGGAAGCTACTTCATGCACAAGGCAGAAATCTGCTTGCTAAACAATTGCTCTGCCCTCCCTTTCAATTACAGGCAATCCAAAAGTCCAAGCTGCTCAAGCTGCCTGCACACAATGAATCTTGTCTCACCAATGGTACCTCACTGACAGCAGGCTCTCAGTGATCATACAACCACAGACCCAAAGCCATGGAACAGGACTGTGAGGTGGCAGAGCACTAGGATGGACTTCACAAACTATTTCACACACTATTGAGCAGCTTCCAAAATCCATCTGTGTGTGACCCTGAACAGCCTCATCTGACTTCAAAGTTGGCCCAGTTTTGAGTAGAGGTTGGACCAAATGATCTCCAGAGCTCCTTTCCACCATGAATTGGAAGACTGTAATATTTTACAGGCCCCATCAGGGCCCACACATGTTAATGGAACTGGAACTATTCAGCATTTTCTAAGAGGTTACCCCCATGCCAGGATAAGATCCCTAAAAAAGAGGGAGATCAAAACATAAAAATAAAGTCTGTAACAGCAGGTCCATCAGTTCATACAGGAGCATCCCAAACTCAAAACTACTTACTCATGTCTGGTTGAAAAATCTACACTTAACATTAAGATCTTTAGGAATATGACAAAAAAGGGTCTTGTTTACTCCTGCCCTCAACTTTAAATAATTACTTGTCTCAGTATAGAATAAGCAAGAAGTATGCATCAGCTCAGCACTCTGGGTTTGACAGTGCTTTGTACATTAACAGTAGTGAGCCACAAGGTGAGGGACAACTGAACCACAGACAGAGTTTGGAGTATGCAGCTTGGTCTACCTGAGACCTTTGTGTCTCGTTACTTCTCAGACTGATTGTCTCCCAGCCACTCCCAACCTCTCCCATGCCTAAAGCAGCTACAGACAAGAGGCCACATGAAGAAAAAGGAAAGGCAAAGACAGTGCCCTTTCATCCATGACTTCCACTCACGGGTTATTCTATGGCTTGCAGCAAGTTCTCTTCCCCTGTCCTCAGCAGAGGTACTAGTCCTGTGTGAGCTGGACACTTTCTGCCTTTCATGAAGCCTTTCCAGACAACTCTTGTCCCTCAAGTGCTTGGCCCTGCATTCATAAGACATTTTTATGTGTTTCCTTAATAAAATACAAACTATTGTAAAAGCATTCAGGAACTTGACAAGAGAGACAGCACAGAAATAACACAGATGCTCAGGAGGTGTTTGTTCATAGAGGCCATAGAACAAAATTATTGAAGAAATGTCTATTTCTTAAAAGCACTCTTCAAGCCAATACAAATTAGAGTGCTGGTGTCAGTACTGTCAGGCAACCTGGGAAGTTATATCACTTTCTGGGAATCCTCATTATCTTTATAAACCATTTTTCCTAAGGGTTGCAAGCTTCTCACCCAGCTCAGGCAGCTCCAGGATTACAGAATGCTTTGGGTTGGAAGGGACCTCAAAAGGTCATTTAGTCCAACCCCTCTGCAGTAAGCAGCAACATCCCCAACTAGATCAGGTTGCTCAGAGCCCCCTCAAGCCTGACCTTGACTGTCTCCAGGGATGGGACTTCCACCACCTCTTTGTGCAGCCTGTTCTAGTGTTCCATCACCCAAGAAGTCTAGTGAATAGACTTCTTCCTAATGTCTAATCTAAATCTACCCTGCTGTAGTTTAATACCATTGCCCCTCATCCTCTAGCTACACAGCCTTGTAACCAGTCCATCCCCAGCTTTCCTACAGGCCCCCTTCATGTACTTGAAGGCCACCATCAGGTCTCCTCAGAGCCTCCTCTTCTCCAGGCTGAACAACCCCAACTCCCTCAGCCTGTCCTTGTAGCAGGGGTGCTCCAGCCCTCTGGTCATTTTTGTGGCCCTCCTCTGGAGCAGCTCCAACAGGTCCATGTCCCTCCTGCGTTGAGGGCTCCAGAGCTGGCCATAGTGCTCCACATGAGGTCTCACCAGAGCAAAGGGGCAGAATCACCTGTCTGGACCTGCTGGCCTCCCTGCTTTTGGGACAGCCCAGTGCATGGTTGGCCTTCTGGGCTGCAAGCTCACACTCTTGGCTCATGTCCAGTTTTTGGTCCACCAGTACCCCCAAGTCCTCTTCTGCAGAGGTGCTCTCTACCACATCACCCCCAGCCTGTACTGATAATAAGGCTTGCCCCTACCCAGGATATTAAGAAAGCCTGCTTGAAGACCAGTGAGCATGCCACATAGAAGAGCTGCCAACTGACAGCCAAGCACCAAGTTGATTTTAGTCATCTGACAAAGGTATGCCTTGCCACGTGGCACAAAAGAGAATGGAATATGTACCTATCCTGAGTACTTGTCCTCCTCAAAAAAAATGGGATATCACTGTGCTGTGCAGAGGTCTGCTTTCAAGGAACACCCACTCAGTATTTCTACATCCTCCACTGTAAGAGAAAACCCACTAAAAAAAGTGATAATCTGTTTCTATACTGACTCCCATTCTCTTCTGTTTCTTACCCAATCTGCCAAAATACTCGTAATACTACTTGCAGTTCACTACTGAAATCTTACATTTCAGGATTTGTGGTAGTTCCCAGAGCTCAGGCATCGTTTGGTCCCCCCTCATCCTCTTTTGGGCACCAACACTACAAAACTTTGGGCACCCCAACTATTCAAAAGCTATCAGGCCCATTTGCAAGATTTGGTATACCTGACAAGAGCATCACTACAGCCAAAACTGTACCATGGGATACATACCAACATGGGCTCTGTGAAATGAAATACAAGTGTTGATCTCTAGGCTTACCACCCACATGGCCCAGCCTGTCTGGGCTACCCTGTAACTTTGACTCTCCATGCACTTTTTGCTGTGTGCTCACTCCACAGCTCCAGGAGGCTCCAAGAAACCTAATTTCATTGTTAATTAACCAGCTATTAACTCATTGCAAAGTAACATGGAAAATTTTCTGGAGAGTAGTTAATGCTCCCCTTTCAATTAAAGTTACTTCATAGCCTTGTGTTGAGGTAATATTTCAGAACATATGGCACATGTGGTTTTCATCCTATTTATACCACCTAGTATTTTAGTTCCATGTGAAAAATAAGTACCACTGACATAACTGTAAAACATTTACATTACTATTTAACTTACCACAAACACTTTGTGGTTAAGATTTGTGTAATTAAGGCAACAAATGCACTCCTAACATATCATTTCCTCATGTTTGGGAAATTATTTTGCTTCCACAGGTAAGTGCACTCAGACTGTAGAGCAACTGATACCATAGCTGTGGTATGAACATTAGTTAATAATAGCTTGGTCACTCCTGTTGCATTTTCTAAGTAAAACTTTAAAGAAGGCATCTCTAAAGATGGAACCACACACAGCCCAGTTCTGTTACCCAAATTTCTATCAGTGATGGAAAGTCCAAATCACAGTTATTTGGACTGGAAGCTCCCCAAAGCAAAGATGCTCCTTTATGCAGAGTTTATCCAGTAGACTCCCTCTCCTGCTTAAGGCTCTCACAGATGCAATTTGAGAATTAAAAAGTAACAAAGCCATTTTGCATAAACTTGCTGTTGGGAAGTGTCTCACATCAATTATTATAGACTTTAGCATGGAGAGGAATGTTTTGAGTGGTATAAAGAAAGCAGGGAGTACTGCAATACCTTGTGTGAACTGGCTGATGCTGTGGTTGCCTTTCCCCAGGTGGATCAGGAAGCCATGGCGCGGACCCTCTGTGACTCTGATCTTAAGAGTGACATGTAAGCTGTCCCTGTCTTCCACTTTGAGGACCTTGTTGGTAATCAGAAACCCGGTGTGACCCGTGGCCAGAACACGGAGAGTCTGAGCACCCTTGTTTATTACAACTTGAGGAACACTGTTGTCCACAGCCATGATTCGGATCTTCATAGTCTGAGGTTTCCTCGTCTCAAACACGGTGTTGGGGAAGACATAGAAATCAGGGTGAGTGCCATCCGTGACAGTGAAAGAGAAGCTATCCTCAACTGACTCCGTCCCATCATGTTTGTAGCTGATTAGATTTTCATTCAGGTCTTGTTTAGTGAAGGTGGTAACTGGTTTGGAGTTATTGAACATGATCCGACCATGAACTGGTATCTGAGTGATGATAAATTTTAGCAAGGTGTCAGGTGTATCCCTGTCTTCTGCAGTCAGCTCAAATGGGGTTATCAGTTTGTGTTCATTTTCACTCACTACCAGGTTATGGATTGTGACAACAGGTTTCTTATTGTCCACATCACTGATAGAAATTCTGAAAGTCCGAAATACAGGGTTATAGCCATCAGTCACCTCAAACTCAAAGCTGTCCATTTTCACTTCATCATCTGAAGTGTGGATGTAATAGACTTTATTGCCTGCTAACAGGAGCTGAGTAAAAGTGGAGATGGGTACCCCAGGCTGATCTGTGCATTCAAGGTGACCACGAACAGGTGCTCTGGTAATAGTGAAAACTAAGTTCTCATCCGGACTATTCAGGTCACTGGTGCTAAGCAAATCAGTAGTAAGAGTGACCTTCCCTCCTTCCTTCAGAGAAACTCCTTTGCTGATTACATCTGGGAAGACAATATCAATGCTCCCTATTGTCACATAAAAGTAGCGGTCAATGAGAGGATTTATTCCATCTGTCACGTCAAACTTGATAAGATCACGAACTCCTTCTCGGCCAAAATGCTTATATTGAATTAGGTTTCTATCCACTTCATCCTGGGTGAAGTTCATCCCCAGGGTGATATTCTCAACTCCACCTGAAGGCTTTATTCTCTGCAAGAGGCCCTGTCCTGGCCCATACCTTATAATGTATCTCAGGGTTTTGTCTTCAGAATCCAGGTCAGTAGCCTTTAATATTTGGTTATCGATAGTTCTAGTTTCTCCTATTTCAATCTCCAACCCATCATTGATGGCCATTCTGGGTGTCTCATCATCTACAGGAATAACCATGATGAACACCATTTTCCTCACAGTATGTTTACCATCTGTGAGCTTCACCTCAAAACTGTCCTCCTTCGTCTCGGAGTCATCATGCTCGTAGAGTATGTTAGAGCTCTCTGCTATCTGATCCAAGGTGAAGCTCTCCACTAGGACAGTTCCATTGACCAGCTGGTTCACAATGTGGCCGTGCCTGGGAAGCCTGGTGATTGTGGAGGTTAAGGCATCAGCAGGGATGTCTGCATCAACTGCATTGAGGACAGGGGTATCAATCACCAGGCTCATGCCTTCCATCACAACAAACTCTCGGGTAAAGATCTCAGGCTCTTCGTCATTGATTGGTGTAATGGCAACAGGGAAGAAGTGCCTTTGGGAAAAGTTAATGCCATCAGAACAGCGGAAAGCAAACCTGTCTTCCACAGGCTCTACACCTTTATGTATGCTTTGGACATAAAAAATATGCCCTTGGCGGAGATCTTTCAAGGTAAAAGCACTTATAGCTACACCTGCTCTGGATTTTTCAGATCCCGGGGCTGGAGAGATGTTCTCCACGTACCCAGATGTGGGCTGAGCAACAATGGTGCAAAGTATATCATCACTAGGTGTATCCACATCTTCAGCCCTGAGGTGAGCAGGAGTAATGACCCGTTTGTTACCTTCTGGTACCATGAACTGCTCCCCCACAATAATCTCTGGGGCCTGACTGTCAACAGGAAGAATGGTCACCAAGACTGAAACACTTTGAACAACATTGCCCCTGACACTCCATTCCCCAGACAGGTCAGACAAGGTGAGATTGAAAGTATCTTCTTTGGGCAGAAGGCCTATTTCACCACCGGTGTGAGCATATACCACAGCACCATCCAGCAGATCTCTCTGGGAAAATCTCTCTGCAGGCACCCCTTGGACCAGGATATTCCCATGCTGAGGAGGATCCTCTACAATGAAGGTCAACATTAAATCATCTGTATCCTCATCCGTGCCCTGAATGACATTAGCAGTGATTTCAGCAGCACCGTTCTCCAGCACATCCAGGTAGGAACCAAGAGTGCCTGAGGGCAACCGTAGAGTAGGGACCTCGTCATCAACTGGCTGCACATTCATTTTCAGTGTGATGGGCACAAAATGAACCCCATCACTCACATCAAGCCTGCAGGTGTCACTGCTTGTCTCAGCTCCACTGTGCACATACACCACCCTCCCTTGTCTGATATCCTCCAGTCCAAAGACACCTCCCGGAATCAAACTGTACCCAGAAAGCTGCAACTGGCCATACCGAGGAGCCTGGGTCAGGATAAACCTGAGACGGGCACGTTCAGTGTCTGTGTCACTGGCATCCAGCTCAGTTGGGCTAAGAACGTGGCTACCCCCCTCAGACAAAGTGAAGCCAGTGTTAGTGATTTCAGGAGGCTGGTTATCCACAGGCTGCAGGTAGATTGTGAAAGTCCCATCAGCTGTGTTGCCAGCTGCATCTCGCACTTGATACTGAAACTGAATCAAATGAGGAGCCACCCCCAGTTCCTCCTGTGGGGGCCGGTACGAGATCTTGTGATGATTGATCTGCGCTTGGGTGAAGTGGGTAACTTCCACAGAGTGATCCTCAGTCAGCACGAGGGACCCAAGGCGGGCTCCAAAGGCGTCGGGAGGGTGGTTGGTGTCAGTGTCCGTGGGGGGCTGGGTTACTGTGTAGCGGAGGTCGCGGTCCCCCGAATCCTGATCCGTGTAACACAAGTGCTTCCTCCGCAGGGGGGTCACCTGCTGTTCTGCAACTATCAAGTGCAGGCTGCTGCTGCTATGCAGCTCTGGGGCTAATCTGTCTATGGGATGGACCCGGATCACAAAAGTCTGTGGTCCAGAGCGGTTGGGCGGGTCATTGTCATCCTGGACTCTAAAGACAAACTGGTCCAACACAACCCCGGGGCCAGGCCTGTGAGGCCCAAAGTGGTGGTAATAGAGACGCCCTTCCACAATGTCCTGCTGCAGCCACTCTCTCACTGGCTTTTCATAGATTAGGGAACTCCCGGCTAAACCTGGCACCCTCCTCCAAGAAAAGCCCTCGTCTTCTTCTTCATCTTCCCAGCCAGGAGGTGGTTGCGCTTGACGGAGAAGGAGCTGCCCAGCAGTGGGACCAGACTCCAATGTGAAGAGCAGGATGGCATCCTGGGAGTCAATGTCAGTGGCGCTAAGAGCACGGGTGGTGATGGGCACTGTTTCACCCTCAGCTATGGCCAGCCCCGTGTTAGCATTGAGTAGGGGTGGCTGGTCATCAGTGGGCACCAGGGTTATGGGGAAAAGGAACTCAACACGGTGGCGAGAGCCACCATCCTCCAGCCGCAGCACCAGGTTGTCACTGAGCGGGGACTCGCTGCCATCATGCTGGTAAATGACCCGGCCCGCTGCCAGCTCAGCCACCGTGAAGTGTTTACGAGGAGCAGCAGGCGCTGGGGTGTCCTCCAGGAGAGTGAGGTGGCCATGCCTCAGTCCTGCCACCACACTCACCCGCACCTGCTCAAGGTCATCCTCATCACTGATCACCAGGCTGGGACTGGGACCGGGGCCTGAGAGAGGCCGCGACTGCCCCTCATAGAGCACGAGGCCGGTGTTGCGGGTCACCACGGGTGCCAGGGTGTTCATAGGCTTCACCACAATCACAAAGGCAAAGGGCTCCGAGGCAGCACCCTCTGGGTCCAACACCTCCAGCTCAAGCTCAAAGAGCCGCTCCCGATCCGAGTCCTCCATGGGTGGCTGGTAGGCGATGCGCAGCTCCCTCACGTCCCGCTGGCTGAAGGAGGAGACGGGCAAGCTCCGATCATCTGTGCTGACCATGTGGCCCTGGCCGGGACCAAAGGGCGAGGTGATGTTGAAGAGCAGCACGTCTGGTGGTGACTCGGCATCCTCAGCTGCCAGCATGTCGGGCGTAAGGGCGGTGAGCACGAACTGGTCCACCTCCATCATCAGCATGGCCAAGAAGCTGGGCTTGGGGGCCACGTTCTCGGTCCCGGCCCGGATCCGCACCAGCACCTGGAAGTACTCGCGCTTCAGCAGCGCCCCGCCGACCGCCGCCTCCC
>NW_008592757.1:0-1916 GCF_000691845.1 Merops nubicus
TGGAGGGCCTGGGGAGGAGCAGCAGGTGATAGGTGTTTGGCGATGGCTTTGCAGTCGCTATATAAGTTTGCAGTGAGGGGTTGCCTGTGTTTGGGGTGCTGCAGTCTTGTGTGAGTTGTTTCTTACTTATATTTCTGTTTTAAGTTCATTTCTGTTGTTTAAATTAGCTTGAGCTGCGTGGTTATAGTTTAGGTGCTGTTTGAAGTAGTGAGAGTTTCTGGAGGCTGTTATTAAAGGTTCTATGCGTCTTTATTTTTTATAAGAAAATCTATTTGTTTTCCTTGCTTTTTCTGTGGTCTGGAGGATTTACTGTACTGCTTGTACTAGTGCCTTCCCTGCAGCTTCCCCATTTGTGGAAGTTTCAGCAGATGAATGACTGTATGTGTATTTAACATACAGCCCCACATGTGTTGAAGAGGGCAGGAATGGGGTGTACGCAGTGCCTGTGTACAGCCACAGAGCAACAGGTTACCTGAGCCATTTTAGTAGATTTAGCCTGATTATTTGCTAACTTGGGGGGTTTATTCCTTTATGCTGTGATGCTAGGGCTCTCTTTCTCTTTAAGCACCTCTTTTATCACTTTTACTTAATCTTTTTGTTGTTGGAAATAGTACCTGTCTAGGAAAGTTGTGTCACTCCAGGACAAACGACTTTGCAACTTAGAGGTGTGATAACCTAGCTGTACTTAATGCTGACTTTTAAATATTACCAATAATATAATTTCTTGAGAATCATTAGTTAGTTTTTACTTTCTCCATAGTTCATTCTGTATATAGTAGATGTTTCTATACCTTTTATGTCTTTCTAGTGGATGTGCTTCAATTGCTGCTGCTGATTGAACTCATATTTTGTTGTTTATGTACATTGAGTGTTATTGTTCTTGTGTTGCACAACAGATACAATTTCCAGTCTGTTTCAGAGGATGAAACCAGTTACATGTTTCAGTCTGTAAATAACATAAACATACCTAAAGTTACATCAAATTTATCTTTGCAAGTATGCTATAGCTCTTTGAGGCTTTGGGAAAGGGAGATTTTTCCACACACAGCAAATTCCTGAGATGTTCTCTTTGTCAAAACACAAATTAGGAATGTTGAAGGAAATGTGTCTGAGGCACTGGGGTAGGCATGGTGCTTCTGAGGCCTTCCCTTATAAATTACACAGCAGTGGTTTCAGGTGAGATTTTGGCCTTTAGGAAGCCCAAACAGGAGAAGATAAATCAAAGAGGCTTTTCAGCTGCCTCGAAGAATTCTTCTTGCTGACAGAGTACCTGAAGTGGAATTCTGAGGTGCTGGTGCTCCCCCATTTGTAACCACACTTAGCTGTAAGAACAAGGAATAATATTTAGTTTCAGAGCAACTGAGAATCTCTTGGTAGCCACCACTGCATTGTTTTGGCTGATTTGTGAGTTCCAGTTTGGCAGTGCTATTGGTGACCAATCTTTTACTTAAAGATCATGTTCACATCTAAGGTGTCTTTCTAAAGTGAAATTCTTTCTTCATTTTTTTTTCTTCTATGTGAATAGGTATAAAAACGTGCACAATTGTTTTGTGGTGGTCAAAGTCATGCTGTCCATCCTAAATTCTCCAGGATTCAGTGCTGGGGATTTGTGCACAGCTAACATACTGCTGTGGGGTTTTTCTGCTTACTGAGTCCTCTAGAAAATCAAAGACAACTTTCTGCTTGGGTGCTTCTCAGTCCTTCTCCTCATCCCTGCATTGTGGGTTTGGGTCTTAGTCAGTCCTAGAGCCTAGCTTGGGTCAAGACATGGGCTACTGCTTAAGTCCTTCCAGGAAAATTCACTTCCCTAAGCATTTTCTTGTGAATACCACTCCTGTGTTTTTTTTCTTGGAAGTGATTCCTAGAGCAGAGCATCAGTGGGGGTAGAAGTATCGTGTTGCTATAAGGTAGAGTGG
>NW_008592758.1:0-1752 GCF_000691845.1 Merops nubicus
ATGATTCTATGATTCTATGATTCAAGAGATGTCTGATACTTTTGAAGTTTGACCTTGGCTTCAGTTTTACTACCTTACTTACTAGCCTCTCCTCTCAAGCTGCTATTGAGTTAAAACCTATGTAGCAAACCAACTAACCAAACCAGCAAAACATTAATAAGACTTTGTCAACCTCATTTGGTGCCCCCCACCAGGTTTAGCAGCAGGTCCTTCGGCAGGCATCCTGCAGAGCTGCAAATGGTACATGTTAAGGTTGCAGCTATAAAAAGTACAGATTGGTAACACCACAAAGATATCCTCACTTTTCCTATTGCTTGTTGACAAAAGCCTATTTGGTATGTAGGACAACAGGACAAGAAGGAATAACAGGTGCTCATGTAATAGACATTTAGGTTAGACAGAGGTGCAGGGTCCCTATTCCATGTACAATTACTGTACAGCAAGAGTCACAAAACTCATCTCGACTTCTGTATTGAATTTGGAACTGAAAAAAACAAAAGCCATAATTATAATAAGTTGCAGGAAGTGAACAGTGGAGAGGAAGGGTCTTGCTGATGACGTAGGTACCAACGTTAATGTAATTACACTAACTGTGGGGGAGGATTTTTTTGAAAAATCTCCATGTTTTTTTTCACTCTAGAATGAGGTTGACAGATGGCCTTCATGGCCTATTGAGAGGCAAAAGACTTGGAGTGTTAACTTAAGTGAAAATCCTTTGAAACTTTACAGGCTTTATTCTGGAAAAAGTTTATTGAGTGGCTTACTGCTGAAGCTGTGTTACGTCTTGAAAAAAATCTTTTCCAATATCTGACCAGATATTTGAACCTTTTAAAGAAATTGTTCACCCAAAAATCTACTGCCAACCTGCAGACATCCTAGCAGGACTTCGGGAAGCCATATCTTCTTTTCTGCAGTTACTGCTTTGCATATGCTGGCCAGGTTTTCCCTGATTTTCTAGGTTGTATAAAGTGATAGAGATTGGCCTGGGTTATTTGTCAAACCGAGATGCGCAACCAGTTGAGCTTGGGTGATTCTTGACTTCCAGAATTGCAGACTTGGTCCACTGTTAGTTACACTCAGCAACAACAGCTCTGGAGAAGGATATTGTAAAAAGGTGTTCAGCAGAACTCTGCTGTCCCTTTTACAAGCAGTTGGAAAGCTCTGTTTTTTTTCTAGCCTTGAATAAGAGGTATGTGCTTTATTTAGGTTAATGTAACATCCTGTTTGCAGCCTCCCACAGGCATTGGTTCTGAGTCTGTGGCATGAATTTTAGAGAAAACTGAATAAGAAAGGGCATGCATTTACTCTTTTTCTTTTCCTTTTTCTTTTTCTTTTCCTTTTCCTTTTCCTTTTCCTTTTTCTTTTTCTTTTCCTTTTCCTTTTCCTTTTCCTTTTTCTTTTTCTTTTCCTTTTCCTTTTCCTTTTCCTTTTTCTTTTTTTTTTTTTTTTTTTTTTTTTTTTTTTTTTTGAGGAGCTCTTCTCAACACCTTGCTGCACTAAACACAGGGATAAAATTCCTGCTCTACTGAGGCAGGTTAAGGTGCCTGAAGTTCACAATAATAACCTCATCAAGGTCCAGGGAGTGACATGATATTCTAAAGTAACCTCCAATCCTTTTTCAGTGTGTGAAATGAGATTTTTGGGACTGAGATTAAAAAGGAAGTGCATTGATGATACATTGTTCTCTTATCTCTTCACAAAGATTTGTACCTCATTCTTCATAACTTAGTATTTTTTTCATTGTGCAGGGAA
>NW_008592758.1:1766-10885 GCF_000691845.1 Merops nubicus
TGTAGAAGCATGTAGAACAGCATGTGTATGTAGAAAGCTGAAATAAATGGATTGCATTAAGCTTAACAAAAAATATACTGAAAAAAGTTTTCAGACATAGAAGAAAATGTTTCACTGCAAAACAGAAACAAAGGAGGACGATAAGAGAAGAGAGAGTTACTCAAACCCGGACCAGACCTTGAATGTCACTTATCAGCCTCTTATTTAAATCTGTTCCCCGAGATGTAATTATTTGTTACATTCCTTTCTTAAGATTGACCCCTAAATATTGTCTACTATTTCTATTATGGATTTTGTTTTTGTTTGTTTCTTTAAGTCTAGCTGCTGCTGAAGAATACTTTTATATGCTGTGGTGGAACCATAAGATCAGAGTAATGTGAAATGGTGACTCTCTAACAGGCATGTTCATTGACATACCACAGCTGACACACTTAGTTTGCTTCGACACTGGAGGGGGCCAACACACTATTTTCTGGCAGGCACTGTCACCTCTGAAGCTGACAGGCAGCTGAGTAGCCACAAGTTACCCCAACTTTCACATAATGGCTTCTCATTACACATTAACACCAGGTCACTATCTTCTTAGCAAATAACCTTGGTATTCAGTGTTTGATAAGTGAAATATTTGAACCAGGTGACATTTGGGTATTTTTATAAAGTACCACTTTGCATAAGGCAGCTCTCACAGTTGCTTGGTTGCTAGAAACTGATTTCTTGTCATGCAAATGGAATGTTATCTACAGCTGGGAAAAAGCAGATTTTTTGGGATGTCCTGAAAAAGTATTCAGACTTCTACAGACTTTTCATATATGTAGGAACACATATAGCATTTTTCTCTATAAATAGGTGAAAAAACTTAGAAGCAACTGTAGTAAATATATGTGCTTTGTTTAAGAATATGGCTTTACAGTTTGTGCTTTGAAAAACTGGAAGTATATTATAGATGTCCTTTGTATTTTGATGGGCTTATTTACTCTAAGAATTATGCCTTTTCCTTGACTAAGGATAGAGTAAGACCTAATTTCTTAATCTGCTGTCTTCTCTATGTCTTTTCTTGATTTCAAGGGTTCATCTGCTCTGTTTGCTCAGCTTTTAATGGCAGTTTTGTCTGTCCACTACTTGTATCTAGTCCCTTGTGGGGGTTGGGTCACCTCTCATATTTCTAAAACTGTACACACCAGTACTTTTTCACACAACTGCCAATCATTTTCTCTCATCTGTGGTTTGTTGCACAATGTTACATATGAATATTTATAAAAAGTACTGTAAGTACCTATATATATCTGAAGTGAGCAATCTAATTATACACTTATGTCACTTTGAAGGTGTGGTGAAATGTGTGAAATTGGTCAGATTTACTGCCACTTCATGAATTATCATGTATTAGATTATTCACTGTACCCCTTGTCCTGCCTAGTTATGAAGTAGTGCATCATGCTAAATGTATTTATCTGGAAGAGCTGGATCATTTTGAAATGCCAGGACTTGAACTTTTTTAGTTAAACAGGTATAGTAATATTAATGTTAATATATTTTATTAGATAGACACCGGTATAATTATTACCAGATGGGAAGCAAGATAAACTATGCTCATATAACCTTAAATAATTCCTTTTTTCTACTGCCTGTACCAACTGAACTGTCCTAATTCAAGTGTTCAAATTTGTGATCGAAATTGCTATAAGTTCTGAGAAAAAGCTGTCTGTCTCTTGGCAGGGTTGGGAACTTTCTTCTATGACCCTGTTTCTGTAACATTGGGTCCACCTCCTCTTTCAGACATCTGTCCCCTCCAGGCTTTACTCCCTGTGCCCATTGCCCTTTAATTACTGTGAGCAAAGTGGCACATAAAGACACCACATAAACCTGTAATCCTAGAAACACTCCCTCTGCTGCTTCTCTGTCTTCTTTCCTTTCAGTTAGCATGAAAGAACTAAACCAGCTAATGAGGAACTTCTATTCTCCTAAAAATTCTGTGTGTCCCCCTTGCACAAAGGAAAGGATATCAAAGAGATATTTGTCACATCTATCTCTCTCCCCAATCTAGCATAAAGACTCAATCCTCCATGGTACAGGATCCTCTAATTCCAAAGCACTAAAACATGTGTTTAACCTAGTGCATGTCAATTCATTAATTAAAAAAAAAAAAGAAATTTCAGTGGTCTAAGCAGTCTGCAGGATTGAACTTCAAGGTGGTCCCTTAATAAAATATACTGTTGATAGTTATTGTGTAGAAGGGGACAGCTGGTGCTACAGATTAATACAGACAAGAAGTTTGGTTCTGAAATGACATAAGTGGGTGGAATAAACCAGTTATACAACTGTCTTGAGTGGATGGGGAAAGAAAGCATGTCATTTAGGAATGAGTAATTTCAATGATCATCTCTATTACATCTACATCCTCTGAGAAAATGTTTCAAGAACAGTATTTTTTGTAGTACAAGAAAGTGGTTTTAGAAGAGCATTTTAAAAGAGTGAAATATATATTATTGAATTTATATGAAATATATATAATTATATGAATATAAATCAGAAGGATAAAAAGAAACAACAGCTTTCTTGCTATTTTAACATGAAATATGAAAATAAATATTTTTAAGAAAGCTTATAATAAAACATTCTGGGAAATGTCATTAATTTCAGCAGGCTATTTAGCATGCAGACTATTATAATACTGTCTCAATTATATGACACTAATAAAAGCAGATCTGGTATTAAGAAAATAAAGTTAGGTTTAGAAAGTCATCTACAGGTTTTCCTGTGAGATACTGACTTTGTGTTCAACCTGTCCCTTTGCTTTGACAGTTACCCTAGATGCAAACTGTTCTGGTGTGGGCTTGCTGAAAGCTTCCTTCTGTACCAAAGGACAAAATATGGTTGCTGATTGCTCAGGTTCCTCCTGTTGAGGTCCATGTTTTTGGGCTTTGCAATGCATGTGTCAGCTCAGCCTGCCACCGGATAGCTAAGTTGTCCTTATGTCAATGTTGCATTGCTAATGATGGGTAGAAAAGGCAACCATGGGGACCTTGACATCTCCAAGACAGATAGAATATATAGAAAGCTCAAATTCAGATTTCCTTTTGAGTACAGAGGTGACTGAACTTCAAAATATGGCAAGCGCAATTTCTCTCTGGTGACATGGTACTACTAAGTTTGGTCAGACAGGCTGTGTATATGCTTTCCTCCCTTAAACAAACTTCTAGAAGTCCTCTCTATGGGAGAACTTGCCCATTCTCTGGGTCTGGTGTTTCCGTGTTGGACTGGGAAGCTGTTAAGGAGCAGTCCATAAGCAAGAAATGCAGTTAACTTTGCAGTGAAAAATCTTAAATGAAAAAAAAAGTAACTGATCTGAAATATAATAAAACCTCTAAGTTATGAACTGCTGTTCTTCACTACTGCAATATTTATGATCAGATTGCAGTTGTTACTCATGGATAATTCTACTTGCGTTTGATGATTCAGAAGAGGACATTGTGAAGATAACACTAGATTTAATGAAGTGCCCTCCTCATGATAGATCTCCATACAAAATTTGAGTCCTACTTTTGCCAGTGCTTCTGTGGCTATTCTGTGTTTAATGAAAGTTAAAGGCAGGTCCAAGTATATTCAATTAATCCTATTTATATTCTAAGAACTGACATTTAATTTATGTTTATTGAAGGCAAATAAGACATCCCAGTGAGTGTCCTTATATTCTGTACTGCAATAACTGAATTCAACTGTATTAGACTAGTGTAGTAGTACTAGTAGTATGTACTTTGTAAGTGAGTTCTGAGGACAGACAATGTCTCCACCCTAGAAATGGACCTTAATCTTAATGAAAGTTTTCAGAGCCAAAATGTTGAGGTGGCCATATGGAGCATCATCAGTTAGATCTCTTCTTGTTGCACTCTGAATATCTTGAATGTTTCTGAAAAGACTGTACTGGAGGATTGAGCCACATAAACTAGTTTTCTTTCAGCTTTGAGGTAGTAGAGTCATATTCCACATATAATACTTTTCCTAGCGACCTCTTGTATTTTTTAGAACATGTTGTAAAAGTCCTAAGAGTCTTCCTTTCAGAAAAAGACCAATCAGCTTATCTTCCAGCTGTGAATATTTTATGGATAACGTGTTTGTCTCACTTTTATTAGAATAACTTCAGTTTTACTGCTATCATTGTCAAGTATAAATGACATTTTTTTTCCTAGTAATAATGAAAATATGGACAAAAAGACTTATGACAGGAATGTGTCTACAGAATTAACCATACAGACACCTCATTGATTGGTGTGAAATCATAATCATTACATTCATTGCCCTATGCCATTCTTCCTGGTGACACAAGTTAGTTTAATTCATCTCCTGTAGATTTGCTTCAGAAAGAAGTTATAGCTGCCCTGTTGGCTATGATAAGGTTAATTTTCACTTGAAGCTGTGAGGACCACAGCCAGGATAGACCACTGAACCAGCTGATAGGTTATTTGGTACCACACTGAAGTCATACCCGTGACAGAAGGGCTGGGAGTGGGACTGGCAGAAGTCACAGGCTGGTTTCTGGTGCTGCTGTTTCTATTCAGAGCTAGCATGCTGGTCTGTGCTTTGTCACACTTGTTCTATATATTTTTTCGTTATTGTTATTACTGTGCCTATTGCTCCTTTTTTATTGTTGTATAAATTCTCCTTATCTCAACGCACAGGGTTCTGTATTTTTCTCCCTTTTCTCCTTCCTGTTTGGGGGTTAGGGGGTCAGGGAGAGAATGGCCACGTGGTGTCAGCTCCCAGCTGGGTCTAAACCACAACAATAGGTAAGCCATATATCAAACACAATCTTATTTGTTTACAAGGAAATATCTCACCCTGAGCATTAGGATCACACTGGAAATGTTTTTTGTTCTTAGTGCCTTGACAGAGTTTTGATCTTTTCTCCAGGTTACACACCCTGGTAGTTTAAGCTATTGAGCTTTCCCCAAAGTTTCTCAGCACTTGTCACACACAAGCTCTCTCTGCTGCAATTTACCATACTTTTATTTTTAAAACTTTTGTTGTTAACTTCAACACAAAATTAGTATAAAGAAGAATCAACATTTTAATTGTAGGTGACTGTTGCTTTAGATGGAGAACAGCAGAACAAGAGAAAACAAAAGCCATATGCAATATTTATGTTTTCTCTGTTTGAATAACATAGCTGTGATTCCTTGCAGAGTGTTTAGAGGTCTAATTAGCAATGATCAAGAAGATGCTCAATGTTTGTGTAATGGAATTAAACAGTTAAACATTCTGAAAAACAGCATGCAGTTCACATTCTCCTATGCCTGTAAACTGACCATCGTTAATTGCAGTTCTTTTTAACAACTGTACACAAAGTGAAACAAAATACGTTAAAAATTTCGCTATAACCTTAGCAAATGTGGACTATTTGAGAACTACGAGTGTAAAGAAACCCACTGAAAAACAGAATGTTGCTGATGGCTCATTGTCTTTTCCTAGAGACACAACAAGGTGAGGAGGGGAAGAAGAATCTTTTAACGGCTAATTATGGTCATACCAGATGCTGCCCATCAAAGGACATACTTAGGTTATTTAAACAAGTAATTCACTGGTTACCAGTTTCAAAGAGTTTTATCAGCATTATTTTACAGAAGAAATACTAGGAAGATAGGTGGAAATAATAACATTTTTAATTGCATGATACCTGCATTGCTCACATCTTCAAAGTTATACCTATGTTTAAGTGCTGTATTTGGGTTAAATGACGTACTAAATGGTAGAAGAAAATATATAAAATATAGAGTGATTATCAAAGACATATTCTACAGTCCATATTTATTTCTACAGGATGCATAAAACTAAAGGAAGTTTTTCCCAGGTTTGTAAGTGAGTTCCCAAAGTAAAACTGAGATTAATTTTGTGTTCTTACCCTTAAAGGTCACAATAAACATAAAACTACAACATTATGCATAAATTCTCTCCTTCAATGCAAATAAGACTAGATGGGACTTTCTACATCCTTGAGTTAAGTTGGGTATTTATGGGCAACAGTCCCACATAATGCTTATCACATATTTATCAATTTCTTCCCTGAAATCTGCAGGTATTTTTTAATCTTCACTACTTTTATTAGAGAGCTGTTTTGACAATGTTACTGTTCAGGCTGGAGATCTTGTGATTTCCAGTCTAAATAGATTTGTCAGCAGGTCATACTGTGCCTGCCTATGTTGTGCTCATATCACAGAATTAGAGAATTCACACAAATGACAAGCGAAAATATTACCTGTGGGTGATATTACAGTTTTGCATAGACAGCCCTGCTGTTTTCAGCATATATGTCTATACAGAATCTCTGAGAAGAGATTACTCTATGTTTTCACTCCTCTCAACAAGAACTTACACATATATATATATGAATAGATAGATATAGATATATAGATATATATGGATAAGATCCCCTCCAGACTTTCTCTCTCCAGGCTGAACAGTCCAAGCTCTCTTCATCTTCCCTTAAACAGGAGATGCCTCAGCCCCTTTATAATCTTTGTGGCCATTTTCTGGACTTGCTCCAGTAAATTCACATCTCTCTTGTACTGAGGATCTCAGTACTGGATCCAGCACTCCAGGGATAGCCCATTTTCAGAGGATTACAAAGATTCAACTCCCTTGTCACCCACCAAGTGGGATGAGACAGTTGGCTTTGGAGGAAGTGTCCATTAATACTCCCAAAACTGAGAATACAGATTTAAAGGCATTGCTTTTACTACATTTCATAATGTTGTAGGGAAGAAAGGATTTTTCCCCATTACAGAGTATGCAGCTGGTCTGTGGAGAGCAACAGGCTTCAAAATGTACTGATTTAGCCTGGGATTCAGAAAGAGCTCAGTTTTAGTTTATACTATAATTACTTGTATTGGTTCTGTGTTACAAAGTTTTGGTAACAGGAAGGCTACAGGGGTGGCTTCTGTAAGAAGCTTCTAGAAGATTCCCCTGTGTCCAATAGAGACAATGCCAGGTGGCTCCAAGATGGATTTACTGCTGGCCAAGGCTGAGCCCCTCAACGACAATAGTAAAAATTCCTATAGTAAAAATTCCAGATGAACACACAGTCTGTGGTCTACATGTAAAATGTTATATAAGGAAGTAAAATGAGCTTAGGTTCTGTCTGCCTACATGTCTTATGTTGCTATCTTCCCCTATCTTTGCTTAGTGATCACTGGCTTAGCACTGTTTTAAAGAAAATACAACATAGAATATGAATTTTGTTTGAAGTATCATTAGACTTATGTAAAGACACTGAAAATTAATTTTAGTTTCATAATTTTCAAAACTCGTTTAGTAATAAATGTTAACCATACCTCTCTATTGTACAAAATAGGCCACATTCTTATATGCATGTCCTGTGACCCATTAAATTAATTATACCACTTATAATGGCTAGCATACACAGAAATATTTGCAGGATAACGAAACACGATTACATTTGCCTACAATGAATTGAACTTTTTATGCTTGATCTTACTTTTTAATTCTTTAGCTTCTACTTTGCATGATCTCCTTTAATACATGGAAAACTTTTGAACGAAGCATGTAAGTTCAGGTAGTGTGCTGCTCATTTCTTCTCTTGATATCATTAATAACTGTGTCCCCGATTCTGTCTTATTCTCAAAGAAATGCTTTATATTTTTACACAAGTAGTCTTTCTGAACCAAAGGGACTATTTGATGCAACTGACCATTTCCACATGCTGCATTACATTCTGAAACAGAGGCTAAATTGATTAAACTTTAGTTCAGTACTGTTTCCTGTTGTTCCAAATAAGACTGATCTATTAGCAAACTTACTCTCACGGAGAACTTTGAATTTTTAGGGGCCAAAGGAGTATTTACTCATGTTTGCTGCATGAGACAATTTTCAGTCAATTTCAAAAGGGCAAGATAGAGACAAAATTAAACATTAGGCTATAGTTAAACATTATGTTTACATTTATCTGTATGATACCACATTCAACTTTAATGCATTATAATGCATTTGCTTCTATTTACCTTTCTGGGCACTTTTATGGCTCTTGTCACAGCTGTATCTGGACATCTGATAATCATTAATTAGTTTTATCTTCACCAAGCACCTGAAAGGTAGAGACATAATGAGCCCTAAAACTATGAGAATGGAGATAGAGTCGATCCTGATTTACAAGTTTAAATAACTTCTGTAACAAAGAAGTGAGCTGTGGTTAGAAAGTGTACATCTAGGGCACAGTCCTCTATCTTAGTCGCTGATTTACATTTCACTTACTGATTATTAAATTTGATCAAAAATTTATTGAATGGCAAGATTTATTCTTTTGTGTAGTGATCAAAGTTTCATTATTGTGTTTGGTAGTGGTATACTTTTCTCTCTTAAAAGTAGATGTGTTTTACTAGGACTCTCAGTTAAAATTTAAGATTGCAATTGTCTATACCTTATTTATATACTTCAAAGATCATTACTGCAATTTTTTCCTGGCGTCTCCTTAGTCCTTCTTGACTTTTCCAAAATAATTGCTAGTAGTTTAATAAATGTATTGTAGGCAATTCCCATAAAAGCGTGGGATGAGAAGTGGACAGGTCTTCTTATGTATGTACGTTATGTTACCCATATACTTTCTTTTTAATGAAAAACTTTATTGAAATTACTTCCTACCCCTTTATAGCACTTTGCTCTATTCATTGTCTGCAATACTGAATTTAAAAATATAGGACAGTAAGGTAGACATTTTAGATTCATTATTGATTTTTCTTCTTTATTTATAGTAAGAACCTCTATCAAAAGCTGTCATTGGGAAGGCTGCATAGATTTCTAAATTCTAAAGTGATCAAAATTCTTCTGACTCTATTTCAGTGTTTCCAATATAATACTTTAATGGAATGATAAGTGCATCATTAATTTGTTTGACAAGGATTCATGCCTGTTGGTTTGGCTCATGTTTTGCTTTTTTTTTTTTTTTTTTTCTCCCCTGTTGTTGTTGTTTGTTTGTTTGTTTGTTTTTTCCTGAGCTGGGTTCTATCAGATAGTTGTCCTTTTCATTCTTTGTGCAACAAAATCAATTTGAGGTCAACTTTTCTGTTCCTAAGTTGAACTGAAAGCAAGTTTCCTTTTAATTTTATATATAT
>NW_008592758.1:10901-62868 GCF_000691845.1 Merops nubicus
CTGAAAATGTAGGCTACTAGGGTGCATGAAAGTGGATGAATTAATCTTAGGATTTTATTCTTTGATTTGTCTCTTTCAAACCATAGACATCACCATGTTAAACCTTTAGATGAAGTTTAAATGAAAAAGTTACTGAGTAGAACAAGACAAATACAGCTAGTAGCTGTTGCCAGCAGAACTGCCAATCCAAATCTTTAACTGCAAATCAGATAATATCTTTAACTATGTATTTTTATGCAACAGTGGTGCTTGATTTCTAATGGGCACAAACTACTTCCACAACCACTATGTTAAAGTGAATGTCTAATCTCACTTATACTCACTAGACATATCACACAACTCAGTCAAAGTTAAGAATGTTATTAGGTAAAAATAAACAAGAAGCTAACAGTCAAAAGAAAGACACTAAACAAAATAAGTATCCAAGAAACAGGCCATCGGTTTTATTAAAACATTACTAAAATTGAGTAAGTGTAATTTATATTATGAGGCTTGACCATAGCAGAGCAATATGACCTTAATCTTTCAACAAAAAAAGTTTAATTTTTCTTGCATTGTGCTGCACTAGCAGCTCAACTTGAGTAGCTTGTCTTCTTAAATCTAGGTGCTTTCCCTTGTCACTGAATTAAAACTCAGATAATGAAAGAAAATCCATTAAAAATTTTCAATGAAATTTCCCTGAATCTCTAAGAGTAATGTGATATGTTTCTATGTTTCTATGTTTATATGCCAATATGAATGGAGAGTTATTTTGTATCTCAAGTAGAGAAGATATTTCTCTGATGGGGAGAATTATGACAGAAGAAACAGATATACCCCAGCAGGTTAAATCAGGTTTTTAATTTCATAGAAACATAGAAGAAAAAAGAAACAAAATATTGCCAGATTATGAAAATAGTCTTGTGTAAGACAGATATAACTGGTGAGGATATTCTAAGTTCACTGAGTTATTTGCTACTATGAGTTTCTCAGACCTTGTGTGGGTCTGTAGTAATAAGCAGGTAAATAAGCGTAAATTTGTATGCTTTTTTTTTTTTTTTGCTGTCAAATAAAATACATAGTATTTTCTAGACCCCAGTTCTGTGTAGGTCTCTTCTTGGTAGTATAAACATTGGGAATAAGTCAAACACTATCTCACCGTGGGAAATTCTTTCAGGCAAACAGATTAGCACAGTCCAGGGTATTTTATGCAAACAATGGTGATACTAGAAGGCTCATAGGTCATAAGATAAACTTAAGATAAAATAGTACAAGAAGGGCTTAGTGTCCTTCCTACCTGCAGATGCCAGAACATAGAATTGAAATAAAAACTCTAGTGAATCCACACTCTTATAAAATATATTGGTTTTGGATGTGCATGGTTTGCACTACATCAATTCTACTTAGACCTATTTATGTGTAAAATCTTTTTACTCCTTTTCCCACAAAAGCAACGAGGACTCTAAATTCATGTTCTTGGCCTACTTCTCTTCTATGACTTGTTAACTCTGGATAGTCCCATTACAAATGCATCTGTATCTTTCTGTGTTGTTCCTTCAGTAGCTAATATTCACAGAAGGGTGTGAAATTGGTGCTCATTTTTTTTATATGAACATGTACACAGAAAAGGAAACCATTATCCTCTTCAAAACATCTCCAACATCTCCTTCACTATTGCTCAAATTCCAAATTTTTACTACAAAAACTGTAATAAAAGCCCCAAAAACTCTGACAACAATTAGGCTGCTGCCTCTTATTTATCCTAATTTTCTTATAATGAGCATAAAAAAGTGGGTATTCAAATTCAAAAGTAATCTAAAAGTCATCTAATCCAAGTCATATACTTGCACTCTAAAATTAACTGTTTTATTTTAAGGAGAACTTAGGGTGAATTGATCAGCTGTGTGCACATGCTTGGCCGTTATGTAGAAGTGAGTGAAGGGAAGCAGTGCCTTATATATGGGTATAATCTTCTGTTGCACCATCAGCTGTCTGAGGTGTTTTCCTTTTTTTATATATATATATATATAAAAGCTGCTCGTCAATCTGTGTTTATTCATCTGTGATTGCTCTTGTAAACTGAAAACTCTTCATGAAAAGGATGGTCTTTTCATTTTGTTTTGCACAGTGCTAGTAGTATGGTCAGTAGTTGAAAACTGGAGGTCCAACACTGAAATAATGAGCAGGGACAAATTCCCAGTGGAAGGATGAAATTATATACCCAAAATTCTAAATTTCAACATCTGAGACCTTTGTTGCTACTGGCTGTAACAATCTTTATTTAAACAAAAGTAAAAATCTCACCTGATATATCTAGATTGTCTGACAGAGATATAATAATCTGTAAATTTACTGGCAAACACCATGGATTTATAACATTCCATGATTCAAATACTTCCATGATTTATAAACTCAATTTCCTTATAGTTTCATAATTAATTTGTTATTCTGTATTTACACAATGTATAAGAGACAATCACTTCTGCAGAGCAGCTTTTAAAAACCTGCAGTGAGTAAGAATATAATTTTCACTCATACTGAACTCTAATTCACAGTGGTAGATTTTCATCAGACACATTTAAAACAAAAGATGTGCTGTTAAGGATAGTCTGGTTTTAATACAACATTTCCTTTGTGAGAAGAACATGCAGACATGACCTTTAGAAGTAACACTTATAAATATAATTAATGAAGAAAATACTGCCTAGCCCAAATTAAAGATCATACAAATGCTTTGAACTCCCCACCCCAAGCCATGCATGAAAATAGAACAAAGATGTCATCCCTATGTGTACTTAGAGATTTGTTTATTCTCCTTTGCGACAAAGAGATGTACAAAGGGTGCCTGGTAATGAAAAATATTTTGAAAGCTATTACATAAAATATTAGTAAATAAAACTTTATAATTCTATTTTCCATTGTATGTGTTTTGCTATTTTTAAATTTAAAAAATGTATGAGCATTTGTTGCTATATTTACTTCTAAATAGACAATGGTGGTAACACACAATAGATGTATATATAAACCACATGTTACAAATGAAACAGAACCTTGAAATAGAAGGAGAATTAAGGAAAGGTTTAGATAAGGTTTGGCTGCCTACAGACTTTATTGATTTTTTTGTTGCAGGAGAGAGCTATACTGAACTGGCTGTTCCACATTTCCTCTTCAATTCCCCCCTCACCCTTTTAATCTTTCACAACTGTTTCAGAAGGAAGGCAGGACTATAAATTTCGGTTACTATAATTTGAAAGAGGTTCAGTTAGTCAACATTTCTAATCACATGAAGTATCACTATGAGCTTACTTACTATTCAAGTTAGTTTCATTGAACACTTCTTTGCTTGTGTGGCATATAGAGGCACAATTCTTCAAGCAGAAAAAATGTTCATTCTCTTATTCAGTCTTCATAGACAGACATACAACTATTTCAGGAATAACTGTTATGAAGCTTTTGAGAACAGGTAGAGTAAAAATGCTGTTATGTATGTTTACCATTATTCCATCCTTTCCTCTGTTTTAGTTTGTTTAGAAGGATATTTCAAACCCAGTTTGGCAGGAAGATTGCAAAGTTTTCTTTATGATCAAAAATTTAGCTTCAAATTCCTCCTCTTCCTTGGATACTTTCCAGATTACAGAAATACAGTACCTTATATCCAGATTAAATACAGTTACCCAGTTCAATACTGTTAGTTAAATAAAATGCATTTTCGTTAGAAAACTCATCTTTACTTTGTTTGCGACAGGAAAAAGTAAACTAAGCAAAATTCTTTCCAAGCAGAAACTTCTGAATTTAATAAAAGCAAAAAAATCTCTTGATTTCTCTAAGCTGAGCAAAAGATTCTCTATAGAATCCATGGGTAAGTAATGTTATTTTGTGTCTTAGTCATTCTTTGTAACCTTCCTTTTTGGTTAAGGTGCTCTGTTATATTGTTCTATCTTAGACAAGACCATTATAATGAAAATATTCTTTACTCTTAGATCAAATAGATCTAAGCCAATAGATCAAAGGGAAGTACTTTATGGGAAAGGGAGCCAAACGTTTTTCAGAAGAGATAGAAACAGTGTATTTGAAAGAATAAAAAGTTGTAAGAATGGGAATTTAAAAAAAAATGAAGGACCTATGGCAAAAGACAGCTTTTTATTATTCGTATGTAACTGCAGAATGCAGCTGCAGAATTCTAATATTTTGGTTTTAGGCAGTTGGTTAGAAAGGGACCATATCTGATGCTTTACCTAAAAAAAACAATTAAGTGAGAAAGTGACAAGAAATACATTTAAACATTCAAGTCATCAGGTTAAATTAGATTATTACAAAGGCTACTTCAGGCCTTAGGCTGATTGGCAAAGGATCAAAAAATGCTTTTGTCTCAGCTCTTAGACGATAGAAGGTTCCATAACCTGGCAGTATCTTTCTAAGATCAATTATGCAAATCAGTGCACAGAATATTATAGCAGTATGGGGCAAAGCAGTCTCCAAGCAGGCAAAATTCTGCCCTGGAGACTTAACAGTAAAGAAACATATGTATTCTCTTCATTTTGTCAGGATTTAGTTAAAAAACAGATGGAGTGAATTTATTTTTATCCAGTTTTACTGACAATATCCTTGATTTTTTTTAAACAGATTTGTTTAGAAAGCTGAATTTGAGATACACAAAGAAACAAAATAGATTTGTAATTCAGTCATCACTGTAGTACTTTTTTTATCAGGTGGAGACTTTTACAGTCTTTGGTTTATCAGCAATTTACAGTGCATCTGAGCTTACACTTCTACTCCTTTGTATGACCTGTTTTATGCCCACAGAATGCTTCTTGTATGCTTGCTTCCTCTCTCTCTCCCCCTCCAGTTCCTAACCCTCACCACCCTCTTTAGTGGAAAATCATGTTGGCTACATTCTGTTAATCTAATAATGGAATAAAAATGCAGTCTACACTCTAGAGAATAATCCTGAACTATTGAATTTTATGGAAATCTTGACAAGGTTTTTGAGCGGATGATAAATAAGTTCTATCAATGGAACTTAAGTAGAGAATTAATACTTACAGAACTGTCCTCTACTTATTTATTTATGCATTTATTTATTCATTTTTTTCTAGTTTGGGATTAAAAAAAAAATGAGAAGGGGGCATAGGTTGCAAGGGAAAACTTCGTTTACTTGTGTTATATATATATCAGTTACTTATGCATTTTTTAAAAATTAGTTTCCTCTGTAAAGCCCATCTCATTGTCTTTTGCAAAGATGTAAAAATAACCCTTAAAGATCATTTTGTACTGTTATGCTTCATATATTGGTAAACCATTTAAAAACAAGTTTGTTTGCATTTTCCATTGTTGGTTAGAGAGCTCAAGGTTTGAGCAAATCTCTGACCATACAGAGAAACGTAACTGAGTGCTAACTGTGCTTATTTTCTGTGCTTACCACCTGTTAAATATTAGAGACACAGAAAACACATTTAAGTGAAGATAAGATCTAGGCAAAGGTAACTGTGTAATAATGCATCAAAATTTACAGAATTGATCAGCTGATTTAGGGATAATTCTGCTGTTACATTTTTTACAGGGAAAAAAAATCAAATTTTAAATATTTCTGTAAGAAAAGAAAGATCCTTAATAAATATTTGTGATTTAGGATATTGTTCCTTCTTTGAGTATTTACTTCCAAAACCCAAATGGAATATCAGACCAGTGCAACCCAAATATTCTACTGAGAATGTTTAAGAAAAAAGTTAGTAATCTTCCTTCACCTTTATTTTTCAAATCTTTACCAAGGTGAAGAGGTATTGTAGCACAGATGATACATTGTAGTGCATGGAGTGCTTGTTAGATGTTGTTGGACTGAGGAAAAAAAACCATGAAGGACTGGTCTATGCAGTGACCTGAGAATAAAGTCAGATTTCATACTCTTCTCTGCTTTAAAGTCCTTCTGCAAGCTTTTCTCTCAAGTTGTAGATGAGAGCTAAAAGATCCTGAGATAACACGTACAATGTGGTTGTCACTGGTGAGTCACCATGACACAGTGACTACCAAGGTAATTCATTCCTTTGCACACATAAGGAAGGGGAGGCAGACCAAAACTCAAGTGATATAATGTTTGCTAATTTGATGAGCATTTATGTCATTTATGAATAGACTAATGGATTACAGTTAGTGGGACAACCAAGGTGTCAAGCATGAGTACTTTGATTCTGTTTCCAGGTCCTTGGAAAAAGATTGTATTATCTATCATTCTTAGAGCTGAACAGTTTGCAAAATGTCTTTCAAAATCTACTATTTTCATGGAATGTAGCTTCAATGAGGTCCATGTGTGAACTTCTCAATAAACCAGAGTTTTTTAAATGTAAAAAACGAAATTTGAAAGTTTTTATTAAGCACATACAAAAAGTTAATTTCCCTCAGGTAGGAAGCAATAACAGGACAACAGTCACAGTTACTTGCTCCTTTAGTTATAGGGAAAACAAATAATTTCTAGATAGCAAAGAAACTGTCTGTTACATTCGGAGTATACAGATCTGGTAGATGGCATGCATTTTAGAATGCTAATGTTTTACTTTATTTAACCCTCAGAGTAAGAGAGGGGACGGAATTTATAGCCATGCTAAGACTGATTTGAAAGAAGCTACTGCATGCAGCCAGTTTTGGTTGCATACGGAAAATCAGAATGTCTTTAATATTCTGGGCAACAATTTCGACTTGAATAAAACACAACCATGAGAAGCAGCAGCATGTAAATCATTCATGAATAACACTTGTATTTTCTTGTAACTTGTAACTATTTACTGTAAATGGGGAAGGATAATCTCTCAAGTAATGTGATCATAGCCTAATTGTTATACAAAACGGGTCTCTCTCAGCATATTGGGCATAATATTGTTGAAATTCTGTAAAGCAAAACTGAGCTAAATGATAATATCCCTCAGAGCAAATTGCTTGAAATGAAACATGTCTTAAGTGGGTATTTGGTTCTTAACAATACAAATGATCTGGAAGAAAAAATAGCATTATTGGAAGTATGCTTTCTTGGTGACGAAAAATTGACCGGTTAGTGATAAATAATAATGACAGGCAAATTACACAGTTTGAATGAATAAATGAGATCAGTATCTATATTTTAGTCATAAATAATTGAAACAATATTTCTCACAAAGCTAAATTTGACTTAGATTTGGTTTGAGATTGAAAAGTGCTTTGGTATGCAATGTTAGTGAATGTCCAAATACAAATAGTGTTACATTGCCTTACATGAGCTGTGTGATGCAATACCTAAAAGACTGCCTGGAGATCAGAGTTCTTGGGACTTTCTTAGGAGATAGCAGGGAATGTCAGGTAGGGTTTAAGAGAGGATATCACTGCTTTGCATGACTTAATGTTGAAAAAAATGGATGTGGTTCTCAAAGGAGCCATGAAAACAATTCAGTGTCTACTAAATTAATGCCCAGGTCTCAAGGCCACAGACATCCTGTCTGGCAGAAGGAATATAGAAACAAATATAAGATCCTGCAGATGAAAGCTGACAACACCTGATCATGTTTAAAACTAAGGGAAATTTTGTGTAGAAATATAGTTACTAATTGGAACAGTTTCCCAACACATGGGGTGAACTCATATATAAATCATCATAAATGAATGTACCTGTGGAAGATGTAGTATAGTTCAGGCAGAAATTACAGATTTACTGAAGAAGTTTCTAGGAGAGGCTTATAGAACTGTCTGTCATGCTAGCCAGTTCTATGAGTGCTTTTGATTTTTGAGAACATGAATAAGTGACAAAAGTCCCAATTAACTTCAACAAGTGAACCTTAGAACAACATGGTAGCTAACAATTATTCCAGGGGATATGTACTTTCTTCCTCCCAAATCAAGGAAAACACATACATTGCCATTCAACATAAGAAGTTGATATTTGGGGTATGTTCCCTATGGCTTTTAGAAGCATGATTATAATATTAGAGCTATGACTATTTGGAAGAAACCATACAATTCTTGCCCAATGAGGGTCAGCAGGGAATTGAGAAACTTCCTTTTATTTCTGTAGAAATTTGATTTATGAATGCATGGTCAACTTTTAAATTCTCAGTCTAAGTTTACGTGTACTTCTCTAATTATACTGTAAATTAAGAGGGAGTCCAAAGAAGTATTTCTTCAGCATTGTTGGTTCCTAATATGGCTCTAGTGAGACCTCACCTGGAGTCCTGTGTCCAGCTCTGGAGTCCTCAGCTCAATAAAGACAAGAACCTGTTGAAGTGAGTCCAGAGAAGAGCCACAAAAATGATCAGAGATCTGGAACAAAAAATGCTGAGACTTGGAGTTATTCACCCTGGAGAAGAGAAAGCTGCAGGGAGACCTTGTTGCAGCCATTCAATACTTAAAGGGGGTCTGAAAGAAGGGTGGGGAGAATAATTTTAGCAAGGTCTGTTGCAATAGGACAAGGTTTAATGATTTAAAACTAAAAGAATATAAGTTTAGACCAGATGTATGGAAGAAATTTTTTACAATGAGGGTAATCAGACACTGGAACAGATTGCCCAGAGAGGTGGTAGAAGCACCATCCCCAGAAACATTCAATGTCAGGCTGGATGGGGCTCTGAGTTCTCACTGGAGCTCTCACTGCAGGGGGTTGGACTACATGACCTTTTAAATGTCCCTTCCAACCCCAAACATTTTAAGATTCTATGATAATAAATAAACGAATCTGATGGCTCAGTTCAGTAGCTGCATCTGGTTTCAGAATAAAATAAGAAGTTAGAATAGAGTTTATAGGAAAAAATATGCAGACTTTATTCAATTATGCAGAGTTTTGAAATGAGGATGGTGGAAGTTAGAAGTCAGAGTCATTTTAGGGACTTGAGTTGCAACTGCAGTTCCATGCTAAGGTATTAAGGACCATGTGCTTTTGCACAGAGAGATATTGCTGAGTGCTCCAAGACCCTGAATATCCTCTTTGCTGGTAGACATGTGCTAGGGAAACTTGAGTTACAGCCAGTCTTCTTCATGAATTAAAGGAATCATGGCTTATTTTTTGGTCCTCAGGGCAGGTGTTACAGTGTGGCTCACAGCCATATAACTGAATTATTTTTGCTCCACAACCCAAAGAGTTCTTATCATATTGGTGACTGGGAACAGCTACTTGGTTGTGCTGTCTTGCCCGACCATTTTCAGGAAGAAAAGACCAAAAGTATGTCAGGGAACATGCTAATGTTAAAGAGTAGGAATGACTGTGACAGTGACTAGGTCCGAGCCTGTTTCTATCTCATATAGAAATAGCCTGAATGTAGAGAGCTGTAGACTTTATACTTTTTCAAGACTTTGACATACTTGCATGACCTTGTAGTGACTGTTCTGTGAATTTCCAACAACAGTTCTGCACACAGACATTTCTGTTTCTTGTCCAGGTATGTCTATAGTGAAGGGGATCCACAGAACACAATGGTGACGGACAGGTCTTTCAGTGTGGATGGCTCCTGATATCTGTCACTGGATCAGGATTCATCTTTGGCTTGTTGGAAGTGGATGAGTCAGGAATCAAGCTGATGTTACTGAAGGTAAAGAGATGTCCTGAGTATGTGAACAAAACCCACAGCTTTTTTGAGAACGAGGAAATGCAGAGGAGGGTATTGACCTACAAGGCAATACTAAAAAGGAAGAAAATGAGACTGCAAATTGAAGATGATCCAATTGAAACAGAGCAGACACAAGATTAACCACCTGGCAAAACTAGGTAAGCCATGAGTTCACCTAAACTTAAATTACCTCCTCAACTGTTTTTTTCAGTAACCATGAATACATCAGGCTGACATTCTGCCTGTTCAGATCTCTGTGTCATGTGGCTACGGCTTTTTATGTTCTGAAACCATCATCCTGTGTGTGGAACTGCAGCCTAAGTCATCACAATGTGTGCATGTCTTAAGAAAATTGACACATACCGATCATATCATCATTCTCTATTTTATTTTTCAATGCTTAGATGCTCATTTACCTTTTCATCTGATCAAGTTAATAAAATCTGCAGTAGTTTTCAAACTCACTAAGTGAAGGTGAGCTGGAGTTTGCTTTGCTAGCAGCTTTTATTTTTGTGCAAAATCTATCAGAAATGTTTTTGTTTGCTTTATTATTTATATTTATAATAGGGTAAGCTTAACCTAAACAGAAGATTAGCTTGATAAATTCCTGGAATTTTATTCTATAGTCAATTGTAACTATACATCTTCAGTTTCTTTATAGATATTAGCCACATGCTAAAATATTAATGTAAAAATTTTGAAGGATTTTTCAGAATTTTTTTCTTCTTTTTAATAATAATAAAATTTTATATTTGCATTGCATTAAGTTTTTCCAACATATTTTTCTTTGTGTATCATATATGTGTATAATGTAGTATATAGGAATACAGGTTAGGTTTGTTGGAACCTTAGAGGTTTCATGCACATTAAACCCAATTTTATTTCAAACACCAGGCATGCAGATAGGCTGGACTATACATCAAGTCTTGAAAGAATGCAGACTTCACCGCTTAACAGGCACAAAGGTTGTGTATATGACCAACAGATTTTTAGGAGTATTTAAAGACAAGCTTTGATAAAGCGTTAAAACTCAGAGAATCAATCTGATAGGTAGAAGCAGATGCACATCTCACTCATCCCCGTGGTGTGGCCCAACTAAATCAGGTAAAGTATAGACAAATGTTAATTTGGTCACTTCAAGGTGGAGGGCTAGGCCAGGACTTACCTGCTGTCATGGGAAGAGACAAAGGACAAAGCTAGGAGGAGAATTAGAAGCAGCACCATTTATACAGGGCTTGCCATTCCTGATGTCAGAGGTAAGGACAACGGAGACTAATCCTGCTGCCTTTGTTCAGCGGAGTACCTTACTCACCATTCTCAGCAGCTGCTGCAGCTACACTATCCTCTTGGTGCCTGCAGCAGCAGAATCCCACTAGGCTACTCAGGGCTACGCTGAAGGTGAAGTAGGCAGTAAAAACTCACCTGTTTTGCAACCCCTACAATTCTGATGCCAAAGAAAATTGCCTCTTTTATTCAGGAATTTCTCAGATATGGGAGAATCACAAAATCAAGCTACTATGATAAAGAAATATTGGAAAAATCACAAAATCAAGCTATTGTAATCTAGAAACACTAGAAGACCTGGAGTTCTGTTTGGAGCTCCATTTCCTTTCCTTGTCTGCAGCAACACGAAAGTACAAGGTGCAGTCTGCATAAGCAACAGGCAATACTACAAGTAGTTTACTGAAACACTTCTTCAGCTGTTGGAGAAAAGCAGTGACAATAGCATTGCCTTTCCTTCTCCTTGCCTGTCAGCCTAGTTAGTGGATGGCTGATCATCTTTGGTGTTGTCTGTGGAAGCCACTGCTCAGTACTTCATTTTCTCTTCACTCTCCTAACAAAGGGAAAACAGGAGGAAGAGAAGCAGTGAAAGAAAATATTAGTGCAAAATATATATTAATTCTCCCTCTGGGCTCAAATATGGGAAAAAAATACTAAAAATCCATTGTTTGTGTTCATACAAATTTTGCTAATATTTCTCATGTATCATTTTTGAAAATACAGCAGAACATGCAGCTGGAGATGGGATTCCCATCAATGTTGCATGTCTTCTATAAGGACATAAAAGTCAGGTCCCTTCATTATCAGCAGTGACACCAAAACTCACTACATCTTTGTTGACCCAATTTTGTCATCAAAAGCCAAGATTTTGCCTATGTTAAAAAGATACTCCATATTTTATATTTAGTGAGTTTTAGGTTTGCTGAACATGATTCTCATTGAAGCTCAATGATTGTCATAAATGCAATTATTTTCTTTCAAGATAGAAATAGCTAATGTATAGTAATAATATTACTGAGATAATGTTTGATTAAGAGTATAGGAAGATACGGTTTATTAAGAAATAACAATTTCTGACAGACTAACTAAATCTACAGGGCAAAACAAGTTTTATGGACACAGAAATCTTGCTGACAATCTGGTGTTACTAAAAGCCTATCTAGACTTGTATGTGCATGTTCATTTGTGTAGGTGTACTAGCTTGCTTAACAAAATGTATTATCTCTCATACAGACCTTACCTCTACATAAACGTATTGCAGTAGTCTTTGGCTAGGAATCTTAAATGATTGTTGCACTTATCCACAAACTTGACATTATAAAATCTAGTATCAAGTATGCATATAAGAAGCGAAAACATTCAGATATACAGATATTCATTCAACCTTTTCTTTGTAGATACACCATGAAGAAATAATATAGCTCATTGCTTCTTAGACTGTTTACTTTTTTACCTGCCTTTTGTTCTTCTATGTTTAACTTGCTGTCCCACAAGACAATGTTAAAAGCGGTAGAATACCTATAGTCCGTGTTTCTAACTGATACATGCTTGGATGTCTTTTATGTGTAATTATATTGAATTTCCTGGGTTTAAAATGCTTGGTTTCATAACATTTACACAACGAGGATTTTACTCCTGAAGTCAGGAATATATATATATAAAGACTGACTGGAACCCTAGAGAGAAAGCCATCATGCAATACATCTAAGAAGCTGAAGTTATTGACTTTAGAGAAGTTTGTCTTGTTAGTTCTCAGGAAACTCAGTCTGTATGAAAAGAGTAAGTGCCACAAGGTGAATGTTGAGACTGAAGGATAAATTTGTCTATATTCATCATACAAAACAAAAAGACTGAATTCCTGATTAAATGCAAAAGAAAATTCAACCTTACAAGGGAAGCATAAGTGTACTTGAAACAGCCAGGTATTGAGTTTTAAATTTCTTGCCCATTCTTTTTAACTCCCTGCCTAGTGTTTTGCTTTAATTGATCTACATTTCTATTACTTTTGCAAGAGCATCACTAAACTGCATCTTCAGCAATCAGCAATCTATCCAAGCTAGGAAAGTTTGTGATTGTTTTAAAATACTGTATAGACAAAGTATTTCCCATTAAGTGAAAGGCTATTTTCTCTTTCCATATAAATCTATGACTATTGACCATCTCATAAAGGCTTCTACCATATTAAACACAACCATGACAGTCCACCAAATGAGTAATCCATTATTTTGTAACACTAGTCTGTGCTCTGGGGACAAATTTATTGAACTTTAAAACAGAATGCCATCTACAATCCATTTCATCTAGCTTCATAACACCCTTCTACCAATCACCCAGTGAAGCTGTCCTATTTCACTTATCCTGTCCCATTCAATGAACTGTAAGTACATTTTTGCCTAATGATAAGGGCACTGGGGGCCATATATAATTCAGGGGCTGCTTGAAATGCATCAGCCAACTGCCCTGATATGTTAATCCACTCACTGGGGGTTTTCATTTGATGTCTAATCTAAATCCATGTTTGTAAGCTTCAGCATTATTATCATTATTGTAAAAGAAGATAAAAATGAGGCAGTAGTACTGTTGCTAATGACACCTGAGAACTGGAGTTGCATGCTATCAAAGCTAGTTAATATAGTTCCCAAGTGCAAAAGAAATGAATGAACTTCTGCATAGCATTTTGAAAGCACAAAGGAATACTCTGGTAAACTTTTCATTAACTTAGGTATCTACCTTTAAAAAATTGCTGCCTAGTTACCAGAAATCAAGGCTATCTTGAGAAAAAGAAACTCTCTCACAGTGGGTGATATTCAGTCATTTCACATGGTGCAGCAATAGAAAGCATAATGTATTTTCAGAAAATTTAATTAATTATAAACTATTATCCAGTCTGCAAAATGAAAAATTCTCTGATGCCTTTTGAATGTATGAAAAGGAAAAAATGAAAAATCTATGTTGCAAGATATTTAGGTCAATCAATTTTTCACAGTCTTTTCTTAAGCTAGCCAAGAGCTTAGTCACTAATGAAACCTGTAAACAAGATATCTCTTTATTAAAACAAATTGAAAACCTCAAATATTGTTTAAATTAAATCTATCTGTTGATATTCAGTGATCAGTGCGATATTTTACAAAGTATTTTATGAGGTAAAATGGTAGATTAATTAAAAGCAGAGCCAAAAATAACTAGAAATATTGTTTCTATCCCTACCCCAGGCTCCAATTTTATGCTTTATTTACCCCAGTTGATGTCCCTCATCTCTCAGAGCTTTCTTTGGCCTCCATGTAGATGCAGGATTTAGCGGATCAGAACAGTTGCAGACTGAAGACCTCAGATGTATTATCCTTGTAACGGGAGGAATAGATATAAGGATCCTTCAAATGCCAGGGCAGTCTAACCTGGTTCTAGTTGTGAAGGTGCTGCTTTTTCTTACAATCCTCACAGAGCCAGTTCTCTCAAAGGAGCTTAAAAGTACATTGATTGGTAGCTGAACTCCTTCCCGAGGTTAGCCCAGAAAGCCAAACCTATCCTTCGCTGCATCAAAAGAAACGTGGCCAGCAGGTCGAGGAAGGTGATTCTCCCCCTCTACTCCAGTCTTGTGAAACCTTACCTGGAGTAGTGCATTCAGCTCGAGGGCCCCCAACATAAGACATGGGCCAGAGGGAGGCCAGAGGAGGGCCACAATGAGAGCTGGAACACCTCTCCTATGAAGACAGTATGAGAGAGTTGGGGCTGTCCAGTCTGGAGAAGAGAAGGCTCCGAGGGGACCTTATTGTGGCCTTCCAGTATCTTAGGGGGGCCTACAAGAAAGCTGGGGAGGGACTTTTTAGGATCTCAAGTAACAACAGAACTAGAGGGAATGGGGCAAAGCTGGAAGTGGGCAGATTCAGGCTGGATGTGAGGAAGAAGTTCTTCCCCATGAGAGAGGTGAGACCCTGGAATGGGTTGCCCAGTGAGGTGGTTGAGGCCCCATCCCTGGGGGTCTTTAAGGCCAGGCTGGAGGAGGCTCTGGGCAGCCTGATCTAGTGGGAGGTGTCCCTGCTCATGGCAGAGGGGTTGGAACTGGGTGATCGTTGTGGTCCCTTCCAACCCTGACAGATTCTGATCTGTTTTAGCAGAGGACTTTAGAGCCCTATTGGCTCAATGGTTGGACTTGATGATCTTAAAGGTCTCTTCCAACCTAAATGATTCTATGATTCTATGATTCTATATGTAAAATGATGGGACAGCTGGTACAAGCTTCCAACAAAATTCAGGCTAAATTAGTTGAAGTGTTCAGGGTTGCTGATATTACTAATTCAGGACAAAGAGAATGCTCTTTTTAATTTTATTTCTTCTTTTTTTCTCTGGGTCCAACATGGTCTAACTTGGGAGTCTTTGGGACAAACTACAAATCGTTCCTCTAAGACTTTGAATTTTTAAAAGTTTTTCATTTATTTCCTTTAATCAATATGCACTTGTTTCTGGGATTTGTATAGGTTTATTAACTCTGAACTCTAACTGTTGCATTATACAAACTGTCTAGGGTAAGGGCTGGACTGGCCACTACATGAGTGACAGATCCTCTCTATTAAACCCTCTATCTTCCCAATGGGCAAGAGAAAGGGAATAAGAGAGAGAGACTTATGGATTGGAAAACTAAAACAGCTTTAATGAGAATAATAATAAAAATAAATACATACAAACCCAACATCAGATCCAATGCCCTTCCCCTGCTGATGGCAATTATGTCGCCACTGATGCTGTGGAGCAGGTGCTGGGGAAGTCCTAGACTGGACTCAGTGGCAAATGGGATTCAGGAGCTGGATTCAGGAACACACAGATGGGGATTGAAGGCAGAAAGGACAGAGTCCTCCTCGGATGTTGGCCACTGAAGAAGAGGTTTGACCCTCACAATCCCTCAGTTTTATTCTGAATATGACGTATAAGGGATGGAATATCTTCTTGGCCAGTTTAGGGTCACCTGTCCTGTCTACCCCTCCCCACAGGTGTGACCTTTTACTCTCTACAGCCCCAATGTTTATACACAAGATTTAGGAGTGACCTCGATCTGCACAGGAGCAATTATAAGCAAGAGCCATTCTGCATACTGATCCTCAGTAGTAACCTTAAACATCAAGTGTTATCACTTCTAGAAGCAGACACTCTCTGCAAAAATATGTCACTGCCTTCAGAAATTGCAGTTACATAGAAGAGACCGAGCTGAAAAGTAAAATCACTGAAGTGCGGGGGTTAAACCCCCAGGCCTGAATGAGGGTTGGCATATGGATGATGGCCACAACTAGGACCTGCCTGATGGGTTTTCATGTAGGGTCTGGCCAGCCTTGGGTGGGAACTGATTCGGAGATCACCACCAGGTGCCCCCACCTTCCACATTAACTTGGAGGTGGGGCAAGAGGCCATCTCTGTGCATTCTGACTGCTTGGCTTGTGAGTGGGAGGTTTGTTTACATTGTGGGTGTGTTGTGTGGGGGTTCTGTTTATTGAAAGGTCTTCCCTGGCTCCTTACAACAAGTGGAATTCCCAGGATGTCAGAGTAAGGTCATGAATTTGTATCTGGGACTCATGGGCTGGCTGATTCCATCTCCCATGGCTAGGATCCTTGCCCAGCTTTCTCCCTTCTGTGCATCCTGTGTTGTGAGTGCATTAACTTATTCCTCCCTCTGGTAGCGAGCCACCATGCGTCTCTGTTGTATGATTTAAGAGTGGAGGGATGACTTTGGTTGCTGCTTTGCTCATTAATGATACTATCCTTCTATGTTGGGCAAGCAGTCAGCAGAAGAAATCACTGAACAGAATTAGTTCTTTTCTAACCAAAAGCTCATCTCAGAGGTCTAGCTAATTCTTCTGTTAGTGAAAAGCATTTGCTTGAATGGTGAGTATTGAAAAATACTTCTTACATGCTGTATTTCTTCCTGGGATGTTAATTCTAGAAATGAAATTATAGGAAAATAGGCCAAGTAATAGTACTAAGAACTGATAAATTCCTAGAAATGGAGAGAGTTAACAATGATTATGCAAGCATCCTTTCAGCCAGAGTCATAAAAGCAAAGAGCAGTTGAGGTTGGGAGGGATCTTTGGAGATTATCTAGTCCAACCGTTCTCCTCAAAGCAGGGTTAAATCTACAGCAGATTGCTCAGGAATTTTTCCATTTAGATTTTGAATATTTTGAAGGATGTAGATTCTACAACATCCTTGGGCAACCTGTCCCAGTGTTCAACAGCTTTCACATTAAAAAAGGTTTTTATTATGTTCAGATGAAAATTTTATGCCTTTTGGATTGTGTCTGTTGCTTCTGGTGCTGTCACCACTAAAATGAGCCTATCCCTTGTATTTGTAGTTTCATTGTCTTTGTGACTCAAGTTACCATTTGTGTATTTAAAATGAATTGTGACCAAAGTTATTTTTTGTATTAGAACTACAGAGGATATTTGGATTGTGGTTGTAAGTATCTTGGGTGATTTTGAAAAAGCTCCATAAAGAATACAAAATATCAATTATAACCATGACTAAATTTGTGATTGCCCAGAAACTTTTTGGGACATACACAACAGGAAAGTTATTCTGCCTTCAAACAGAATCTGTTCCTATGCAGCTGCATTTCAGAATCTAATTCGGTGGAGAATAAGACTCATAAAAATTGTTCTATTGTAAAATAAGCATGCAGAATGATTCATAAGGCTATAGGACATAAATAGAAATTTGGAATTAAATGATTGATTGTTAATGGTCAGCTGAAAATTGTCTTCAATGAAAACTTAAAATTACATTTAGGGGAGAAAAAAAAATGTCCATGAAAATTAAAAATAACCAGGACAACAAGAAATTTTTAAATCCTAAACCAAATATACCTGTTGAAATTTTCATGCATCTAAGCTACAACTATTTTATTTCTATTAATGCATCTCTGAATGAAGATTTTCACCTAAGGAAGACATTCAGCAAATCTATAGCACCTGAATTTTGAAATTGTCTTGGAAAATATTTCCCACTATTTTAGGCTTGTAAGAAACAGATTTTCTTCATTAATAGCAAAGCAGGACAGCCTAGACACTTCAGCACCAGAAAATAGCTGGTCTACATTTGCAGAAGGAATTGTACACAATCTTATCACATAACTTCCTTTTTTATTAGATTCTCTGACTGGTATCCAATAAAACACAATCCCTTCTCCAGTTTCCAGCAGAGGATGTGAGACAGAGGAAGTGGAGGTGGGTGAGGGTGAGGAAAGAGAACAGAAGGAAGGGCAAAAAGACACAGATGGGGAAACTAGGGTAAAATTGTGTCTGTCCTTTCTGGGGCAGCAGTTTGCCTCTCTGAGCTGGCCTTAGTGCTGCTTGGTTTGAGGCTGTATGCAGGCCAAGAAGGATGCCAGAAAGACAGATTAAAGAAGGGAGATAGATTGTTTGAGCCCTCTGGCTAAGATGCATAGGTGTGAATGAGCACTTTGCAGTGTACTAGTGCTACAAATCCCGCTACCTGAGCTGATGCAACTGTAAATGAACACCTGCCTGGGCTAGGGACCTGAAGACAGCTGAATGGGATGCTAACTTTACTTCTGGTGTCCTGTTGTCTACTGAAGCTTATGTGTCTTAACTGTGCATGCTAGGGCAAAAGCAGCCTGTGGATTTTTGACTATACCATTCCAAATCCTCTTCACATTTAGCTTTTGGATCCAAAGATGCATTGAAAAGATATTTCCTAACTGTGCCAAAGAATCAGAACACAACTTTGTTGTTTATGTACAAACAAAACTAAAGGTAAATTCTTTCCTGAATAGAGAGCCAATGGTTCTTTGGCTGGGTATTCAATTCTGTAAGCAAAAATCATTCATCATAAACAGATGAATTCAAACTCTTCTCCTTACTGATTCAATTCCTACTAAATATAATAAGTATCTTTCTGTTTAATTTAATGGAATCTGGATTAAATTTCTGGGAATAGACCCTCATCTGATAAAGCAGCATAAAAAATAGTTTGGCCTCCAGCCACAGCAACCAAAGCAACAATTTTAAGATATTGAGGATCACATACAAAATATTCATATATGTGCCAGGTACTGAGTTAGAAGTACATTTGGAGAGAAAATTGCAATCTGCTAGCAGGCATTCCACTGCAGCAAAAGGAGATTAACTTCATCAAGAATGTTATGTGCTGTGAATTATTTCCTCTGCAATATTACCATGGTTACAGCTGTGTTACTTAATCCTCACATCATTATTACTTTCTTTTTAGTCATTATGGCTACACTGTAAATAGTATTTTATTTTTTCTGAACATGCCATTTGCAACACGAATAAGAAACAAGGCTCACAGGAACATCAATATTGATATTATATGTAATGTGGCTTTGAGATTGACATTAATGTTCCTCTGCATAAGTGCAGCATGACATTCATATAACGCAGCCGATCAACATTATTTTGCTGCTTTTGATTTCCATATTGATGTCAATGCATAAGGTAATCTAATGAAGGCATCATAAAAATATCAGTTCTTGAATTGCCACCATTGCAGTGTACATTAATATTAATGTAAAATATTGTTTTGAGGTGGAATCACAGCCAACTGTATTAGAATAAATCTACCTCATAAGAATATTAATGGCTTTTGAAACAAAACAAAATGTCTGTACCAAAACAGGTGAGCTTTTTCACTTAATTCCACCTTCCTATGAATTTTTTTCCTGATTGTTTCTTAGTATAATGGTTGACAAATTAGCTTACTCTTAAATAGTGAATAACTAGTCAGCCAGAGTTTTGTGGTTCTTTGGGAGACAAAGAAAACAAATATCAAATGTACACTTTCTCGATCAAAAAAGTTTTCTTTCTCTGGAAAAAATGTCAGGATTCACCTCTTTATACAGATCTCTGAGCCAAGACAATAAAAGCTTTAATGTAAAATACACTAAGATGCTGAAATCACTGCAGAAATTGCTAGAAATGTCACATATTTTATAACCTTACTGAGCAGTTTTATCCACAGATACATAAAGTAGGATCTTTCTGACTTCTTTTAATTACCTGCATTTAATTGGGTGAAGCTGATGTTAAATAAACTGTTTTTATGTGAGGTGAGGAGGAAGGATCAGACTTGCATATGTGTTTATGCATCCTAAAGCAGATGCCTAATGTGTCAGATTAATTGTATAATAAAAATATTTATCTCTATCAAGTAAGAAGCAAAGATATAAATGCTTGAAGTAAAATGAGACTAATCCTACCTATGAAATCTGTCTGTTCGTCATGAGGTTCTTATTCGCTCTCACTGTTTTCAAGTTCACCTTAGATCAAAGTTTTAAAATTCCTATTTCATTGTTACAATTGCATAGACTAGCTTTTTTACTGGCAACATATTGATACTTTTCTTAAAGTCCACATCTGTTTTTTTTTTTTACTCATATTGCCAGGCCTACAAAGATTTGGATCCATTTTGAAGATTACAATTAACCAGGAGAAAATTTGATGTCTGAGTAGTAGGTCCATGTTACTTAATGTAGCTTCTGTAATTCTGATTTATCAAAGAAATTCAGATGAAGTCTTATGTATGGCAGTCAACACAGTTGCAAAAATATGGTCTAGATTACAGAGATGCAAATCTCTGTAATCTCTTACTACAACTGCCAAAGTCCTCCCTGTTACAAAATTTATGTTGATCCTTTTTCCTCTAGAATCAGGAAGTAGGGCCAGGAACAAAAAAATGAGGTAACGGGGGGAAAACAAGTGATTATAGGAATAATGGTTCTCAAACTTATTTTCATTAGCAAATTAACCTTTGGACAGACAAGTTTGCTATTTCCATTTACAAATAACCTTAAAGGTGCAAGAGAAGGATCTAAGGAGATAGGTGAAATTTACTGCATATAATGCTTTACTGTTAGCTCAGAAACAGACCTCAAGGCTGAAGACTACTCGAGTAAACTGTAGGTTTAGGCCTCCACTTTAAAGGTTGCAGACCAAAGTTGAAATTTTCTTCCAAAGATTATTCATAACCCACACTGGGAAAAGATTGCATCTTTGATGGAGTTTCAAGCAAGCTACTTTACTTTGAGAAATCAGGATCAGAAACCAGATACTTCTCAGAAAACAAAAATTCAAGCGCTTCCCTTTTTGTTTGTTTGTTTGTTTTTTTCTTTGGTCAGCATTGCTCACCAACCAAAGTGTTTAGCTTCTTGCATATATTGATGTGGATTTTCTCGTTGTTGTCTCCTGCTAAATTATTGATGTTTCTGTCAAGATTTTCTTCCAGATGTGTGCACCAGACCTTTGGTTCATTGTAGGCAATCTAGAAACTGTCCAATATAATTTGATTCCTGAGAGGCTGTACAGCCTACATAGATATCAGTCATGATGTTTCATGGGCTTGTTCTTTTCCTTTCTTCAGGAATTCTCATGCAGGTTTTTCAGTGATTAATAAGATACATGCGTGCTGTAGCCCTGAGTGGTTGTCCTCTGAAATGTTCAGAAACACAGATGGTGACAAGGATTTATCTTTTAACATGTGTCTAGCACAGCACTGTATCCGTAAGTAGGTGAAGGTACACAAGCTGCTAGGTGCGGTGATCAGCAGGAACCAACAGCGGTCCCTCCTCGGGTGGGATGTTCAGCACATACGTGTGCGTTTCGCTTGCTGAAGATGTTGTCATTGTTCTTGGTACATCCACATGGATCCAAACCTTATCCTTTAAGTTCCATACTTTTCTTATGCTGGAATGAAATGCAGCTGTTATAACTCCTGTTCTGAAAATTAAAGCAATCTGCTGTCTGTGTGTTTCCATTCGAGAGTGAAGGATGGGAGAGAATGATAGACGTTTGACAGGGTAAAGAGTATTTTCCCTCTGGTTTCCTTGTTTTCTAATGTAACACAGGAAGCCACATTTCAAGGGCAGTTTCTAAATCCATGATGACTTCTATGCAGTGAAGTAGAGCAATAATTATTTAGATAGTCTACAACTCAGATCTATCTCTTCATACAGTTTACAAATCAGATCTAAAATTCAGATTCTTTCTTCCGTATGTAGAGTGGCTAGTAAGATTTTGTGTGTGAATATTTAATGGGATTTCTTCTGTATCTTCATTTTAATATATTTTTTAGCTTGTGAAGTGTTAATGCATTAATTCTGCACTTCTAACCATTTTAAAATGCATTCACACTTCCTAAGGAGGCTATGATAACTCACAGTAGTGGTCTTTGGTCATCATCTGTGAATGTAGATTTGTGAACCTTAAGTCTCTGTTTTAGCAAATTAAACATCATCAGGGCATGCTTCCAGCTACTGGAACATTCTAATTTAAATTGTTAAATTATTCAGATGGTTCAACTGTTTAATGGTTAAATTATTTAAAGGGTTTTGGCATGAGTCAGATAGCACTTTCCAAATGCATCCCAAGTACAGTTTTGGAATTAACTCAGTCTGGAGACTCTTTCTAAAAGTAGTTCATATGTAGACATCCTCTGTTGGAGACCAAGATAAAGTTAGTAGCAGAGGTTAAGCCTATGTGTCTGATATAAACCAACTCATTTTCAAAATTACCTCAACTGCTTCTGTAACTATATAATCTAATCCTATTTTCTTAATTAACATTTTGAAATCTTTTTTTTTTTTTTTAATCTCAGAATTCAACTATTCAACCCAATTCTAGAACATATATCTGTTATTACAGTGAAGCATGTTCTTTAAAAATTCAGGAAGCTGTGACAATAGTTTGTAATTAAAATTCTACTTGTATTAAGATCATTATTTAACCATATAAATATGTAAGATACAACATAGGGACTTAAATGTGGTAGAATATATTATAGTAATTTATGAAGGAATATTTCTGAGCATTTTCTTTCAGTACCTGCTCAGTTGCAGTGACAACATGAATATATATTGCAAGTTTAAGCACAATGCAATCAGTAATACGAAAGTACGGGATATATTTTTGATTACTTCTTGCTCTTGAAGGAGAGTTTTATCGTGGGATCTGAAACTGCAAGTGAAATTACTTTTGGAGTTACTTGGTATAATTATCAGATCATTTACAGGAACATGTAATTACTCTGCAGTACATCATCTTTAATAGATAGTTTTTTTTTTTCTTTCACTTGTCAGAGGTCTGATCCTGTATCCCTGAAATGAAAGAATGATTTGCCAGTATCCTCAGTGTCATTGCATCCCACCATAACACATTAACTCTTTTTCTAAACATGTCTTTCAAATAAATTTGTGTCAAATTTATTTCAATAATTCATGATAACCCAATAAAAGTAAATGTAAAAATAAAAGTAAAATCAGAAATAAAAATAAAATCCAAAGTTTGGCACAACTTTTAAACATACTGATTTTGCCTTGCTAGGTTTTAATTACATATTTTCACCTCCATTACATTTGCATATACTACATCATTTGACAGAACTCATGTCTTTTTCAAAGAAATGAAAAAGGAGCATTGTCATATAATGAAATCAGATGACTCTGGCTTAGGAAAACATTTTTAGTTATTCTTTTGCTACTGGATTTCCTAGATAGGTAGCTCATTCACGTCATGCATTCAATTTAACCATGTCAGAACTGGTGTCATGAAATCATACTTTACAGAAGTATAGTCTGATTTTTACTGAAGGGGTATGCTTTTGGTTTTTTTCAGTAAGTGGTTATGCCATGGAACTATTCATACACTTAATAGTCCACAGCTCATGTTTCAGGCTATACCTCTTCACCTTTAGTACTGTTTTAGAAATGCATGTTGCTTGGTGCTCTTATATTTATCTCACATTCTTTGTATTTTGACAACTTATCCATTGAATGTGCACACCTCATTACCATTATCATCTCAAATATTTTACCTGTGGAGACATCACAGCACCCTTAGAACTTGCAATAAAAACCTTCTTGAGTAAATATGAGAGAGATTTTCATACTCTTCAAATTCTGTAAACCACAGTTACCTGCAAGCCATCTATAGTACAACTATGGAAAATTTGGGGAGAACTGCAAGTAAGACATAAACCCAGGGTCTAGCAGGATAATCAGCCACCACAGAGTGGAACTTGTAAAATAAGTAAATACTGTTCTATATCTGGTCCCATAATTCCAGTTTAGTAGTGGAAAACTTCTGCTGCTATTTATTTGCGTGGTGCGTGAGCACTATGTCTTTTTCTACGCAGTTAGCTGAACTACTTATGTTGTAGAGAAGAGATGAAGCCTGAAGCAAAAATCTGTTTGCGAACATTGTGGTGATGGGGGATCAACATTACTATTGTGTTTTGTTCCATAGTGCCTCCTTTTGATTTCAGTGAAGATGTCATTGCTATTAGGACAGTAGTATCATTATGGTTTGTTGGGGTTTGGTTCTACCTTACTTATTTGCAATATGTATGCCCCAAAATTAGAACAGCTACTAGTCCTTGGTACTTCATTTTATCTTTATGGAACACACTGGTACAAAGAAAAGCAGAAACATCTGCTCACAAACTCAGGCTCGTGGGAAACTTCCTGAATTCCACTCAACCCATAGCAACTGCTGAAGTCAGGTAATTTGTTTAGGATAGGTATTAAGAGGTTCAGCTAGACCATTTCACTCTTTCAGGGAATGAGAAACATTTACAGTAGGCAGTGATATACATTCATTTTCCAATGTACGTGCAAAACTCTGTTGGGAGTAGGAGTTTCAGAGTATAGACCCCTCTGGAAAATCTGCATTTCACAGAATGGCATTAATCAGTACTGAAATATTAATATACAGATTTTATAGGTTGTCAAGACAGAGCTCTAATTCCTTGCTTTACTTATAGTTATTAACACTTCTAAGCTGAAAAAGTTAGAACCCATAACCATCATGCACAGTCATGCCACCTTCTGAATGAAAAGTGGAGGTGTCAGGTGGAAAGGGAAGTCTATTTTTTAATGAACAAATTTATATTGTGTGTCAGGATGATATTATAAGAAAGTGATGAATAATTGGCATAATTTGCAACTTTTATAATGAGGGAACTTCTGAACACTCCTGTAAATGAGATAATTTGTCATTGTAGTAAGTCTGTTCCATATAAACTTTACTGTTCATAATGCTAACATTGGTTGGCTGAAAGGAACAAGCGTTTCAATAAGGTCAAACAAATTTTATTGATGAAAACTGCAATACAAAAGTAATGATTTTGTCCCTTTAATGTGAGATTTATTTTTTTTTAAATGAAGTTTCTAGCTCCTCACAACTGTGCTGGGTCTTGTCTTATATATGCTTACTCACGCAAAAAGTCTACCCTGTTGTCCAGAAAAGTGCACAACTCATCTGAGTGTTACTGAGTTTTCCATATTTGCACTAAATGGCAATAGGTCTCAAATTCAGCAGGTGATTTAAATATTCAGATTTGAAAGGCATAATTACTCTTCCTTTCACTACGAACAACAAAAAATAAAATAAAAAAAATATTAAAAAAAAATTTAAAAAAGACCAAAGAAAGGGAAAAAAAAAATCTTCCATTTCTACAGGGTCATCTGCAGGTGACTTAATTGTCAATTGTTTAATTATTAATAACATCAATCACCTCAGGAAACAAATCTTACTACAGTAAATTGAGAAAGATAACCTTTGTGTCATAGCTTTTAGATGTTTGAAATATAACTTCCTTCCAGTGGTCCTAGCTATATAAAATTATTTTAACCATGCTTTTCACTACTGCAAATAAACTAAACAGGATAAGCAGGAAAAAAATCTCTGCTTTCAGAGGCAAGAGTGTAAATTCAGAGCAAAATGTATTGGTAATGGCATTGCTGTAGATTTATTTCTATTCACTACAAGTGGAATATAGCTATCTGTTATGGTCAGATCCTGTTTCAGTTTTGATAGTGGGAAAGCTCTTTTGACATCAGCTGAAATAGGTTGTGCTTTTAAATGCATGGGTAGTACTATACATCTGCTTCTGTTTAGTCCCCTGTGCTAATACAGCATCAGACCCATTTATATGGTGAAAAGACAAGCTTACGGGAGAATTGAAGCCAAACAAAGACAAATGATACCCTGACATAATTTGAAAATGCATGAACTTCTCAATAGCTTTTAAACTGGTACAGAGAGTATGCAACTTGTGTTATCTTTTTTCCGTTTATTTCCTGGACTTTTTGAGTCACTGAGTGAAGGCATGGATAAGAGGTATGTTATTCTGTGGAGCACTTCTTTAAAACCATGTTTCTTAAGGTAGTGTAGAATTAGATTCATTAGTAACTGTGTAGCCTGTAAGGCTTGTTTAGGTTCTTATACCACACTCTTAATCTACCTGTGTACTGAACTAAACAGAAGGACTAATGTGTCTGTCTTGTGTTTGCCCTCTTGTCTTCTCCTTGTGGAAAATGATCAGAGTAGTGTGTTTTAGTTTGAAAGATATCCAGAGCAATAGCAGGTTTGGGCTAGCATAGTTCAGGAAACAGCACAGCATGCATCTTGAGAGCAAGGTAGGGAGGTATCTGGTGGTCCATAATTTCCTTCATTGGAGGAAAATGGACTTGGGAGTGTTGAAGAAGTTTCTCAGGAATGGTCTCTCAGACTTTACCATCAAGGAGAAACTGATGAACAATCATGGAGTATAGACTGACCTGACAGTTTGCATATGCATACTTGTATACTTCCTATTACTAATGATGATAAGCATGGCTTTGAACTCTTATGCTATAGTCTTTGTCATTAAAATAATTCAAAACTTGGTTTTGTTCATCTTCAATTGGTATCCTTAGTCAGATGATCCTCTCCAAGGGATTAATTGATAGCAACAGTCTTCTGTGGTGGAAGATAAGTTACAATAATAAACAATCAATAATAACGTCAATAAAAGCTGCTCCATAACCTAAGTTTTGAACAATGAAATACTAACTGATGTTCACTGTTATATGGCAGAATGGCAGATACAACAATGAGAATTTATGGAGATGTTTGTTCCCTAAGTAAGAGAAAAACTATTATTTCTGCTGTGTTTAACTGGATTAACTATATTGATTTCACTCTTTCATTTTAGTTTATTTTTACCAAAATTTCCGCAAACTACTTGGCTATCTGAAGAGTCACATCTAAACAGTTGTCGTGATTCTGCAAAACGAAGTTAAACACATGCAAACTCTCATTTAAATTTAATAAAATAGATTACTTACCTTAAGGTACTTGTCTGATTAAACACCTTGCTGAAGCACAGGATAAAACTAGGCTTGCAAGTACCAACTATTGATATGGTATATCAATAGCTTGTGGAGAACTTTCGAGACTGATCAACAGAGCTAGGGTATTCCCAAAATAATTATGTCAGATGGTATATTTTCTCTATTTGTGATTGCTCTCATAATCCCTGAGCAAGAGAGTCTTAATTGGTCAGTTTTCATAATTAGTCATGAAGGTATTATTTATTTTTTTTTAAGATCAAACATCGTCAGTTTTTAAGAAATGCCAAGCTAAATAGAATCATAGAATTGTTAGGTTGGAAAAGACCTTTAAGGTCATCAAGTCCAACTAGTAACCCAGCACAGCCAAGTCCACCACTACACCATGTCCCTCAACACCACATCTGCACATCTTTTAAATACTTTCAGGGACGGTGACTCTCCCACTTCCCTGGGCAGCCTGTTCCAATGTTTGACAACCTTTTCTGTGAAGAAATTTTTCATAATATGCAATTGAAACCCCCCTGGGACAACTTGAGGTAGTGTCCTTTTACCCTATTGCTTGTTACTTGGTAAAAGAGACTGACTCCCACCTTGCTACAACCTCCTTTCAAGTAGTTGTGGAGGCTGATTAGGTCTCCTCTGAGCTGCCTTTTCTCCAGGCTAAACAGCCCCAGTTCCCTCAGTCTCTCATAAGGCTTGTGCTCTAGAACCTTCACCAGCTTTGTATCCCTTCTCTGGACACTCCCCAGCACCTCAATGTCCTTCTTGTAGTCTCAGGTCCAAAACCGAACACAGCACTCGAGGTACAACCTCACCAGTGCTGAGTACAGGGGGACAATCACTTCCCTAGTCCTGTTTGCCACACTATTTCTGATACAAGCCAAGATGCTGTTGGCTGTCTTGGCTACCTGGGCATATTGCTGGCTCATATTCAGCTGTCTGTCAAACAACACCCTCAAGTCTTTTTCCAGTAGGCATCTTTCTAGCCACTTGTCCCCAAGCCTGAGGCATTGTATAGGGTTGTTGTCACCCAAGTGCAGGATCTGGCACTTGGCCATGTTGAACCTCAGAAAACTGGCCTCAATCCATCAGTCTATTCTGTCCAGATTCCTCTGTAAACCGTTTCTACACTCAAGGAGATCAACATTGCTGCCAACTTGGTGTCTTCTGCAGACTTACTGAGGGTACACTCAAAGCCCTTCATTCAGATCATTAATAGAACTGGTCCCAGTACTGAGCCCCAAAGAACGCCACTTGTGACTGGTCACCAACTGGATTTATCTATTCACCACCATTTTTTGGGTCTTGCCATCCAGCCATTTTTTACTCAGGAAAGTGTACACCTGTCCAAGGCATGAGCAGCAAGTTTCTCTGGGAGAATTCTGTGGGAAACAGTGTCAAAGGCTCTACTAAAGTCCAGGTACAAAACATCCGCAGCCTTACACTCATCCACTAAGTGCATCACCCTGTCTTAGTTAAGATCAAGTTAATCAAGCAGGACCTGCATCTTGTGAACCCATGCAGACTGGGCCTGATCCCTGGTTTTCTTGTATGTGCCACAGGATGGCACAAAGTTGATCTGCTTCATAACCTTCTCAGGCACAAAGGTCAGGCTGACAGGTTGGTAGTTTCCTGGATCCTCCTTCCGGCCCTACTTGTAGATAGGAATAAGATTTGCTAACTTCCAGCGAACTGTGACCTCCTCAATTAGCCAGGACTGCTGATAAATGATTCAAAGCAGCTTGGTGAGCACTTCTGCCAGCTCCCAGAGGGGCTGGCTACCCAGAGAACAACTGATCTTACCATTTAAGACTGAGGCAAAAAAAAGCATTCAGTACCCAAGCCTTTTCCTCATCCCTTGACGTTATGGTCTCCCCACATCCAATAAAGGATGGGGATTCTCATTAACTCTCCTTTTATTGCTGCTGTATTTATAGGAACATTTTTTATTATCTGCTATGATAGTATCCAGATTAAGTTCTAGTTGGGTTTTGGCCTTTCTCACTTTCTCCCTGAATAACCTCATGACATCTTTGCAGTCTTTCTGAGCTGTCTGTACATTCTTCCAAAGCTCATAAACTCTCTTTTTCTGAGTTCCAGCTATGCTCTGTTCATTCTTGCTGGAATTCTTCCCTGCTGGCTCATCTTTCAGTGCATCACCAGTTATCTCGAGGCCCTGAAGACTCTTCTGATTGCCCTTGGACTTGTTGCAACTTCAACTTGAAAATTCAATAAGGGGCCATAATCTGAGGGCTGTAGTAGGGTAGGAAGCTTTCTCTCCACATCTTTAACTCAGGCCCTGGGAACCCAGCAAACTTTCCTATGAAGTGTGTCTGCTCTTCATATTGGGATTTCTGTACCCTTCAGATGGGTCACCTAGGGCAATGGCCCATCTTTTTTTTCCTTTGTGGAACCAGTTTTGACATGGGCAATAGGCTGACTTAAAATTCTTTGGTTCCAGTTGCAGAGCCTCATACCTCTTTTGGATAGGCAACCAGGAAGGTGGGTTAATCACAGAAGAAACACCTGGAAGAAAAGGTCAGGAATGACACAATGACAGATCTTCTAGTGACACTGGTGCCTTGGAGCTCAGCCTAGCCAACGAATAGTAGTCTTAAATATATGCAGCAGTACAAAAAACTAAGATACATGCAAATTTCATGTTTCCTAAGGTCACATCAAGGCCAGAAGAGAGCACATCCTAAGCTGAGGTGAATAGAGGGGAGGACAAGAAAATGCCTGTTGAGCAAGCAAGGACAGTGTAGTCCTCAGTAGTGACACCAAGGGCACACACAGAAATGTGTGCTTGTTAGGTGAGCATGCAGTGGTAAGAAACCCTGCAGAGCATTTGAATTCTTAAAGGTCAGACATATAAAATCTTTTAGATTACTTGAGGCATCTGCGTGATTGGAATTGGTTTTAGTCACTTGGGGTTGGACTTACATTTTTTACTTATTAGACTCCTGTGAATATATCTGAGAGATGGATTAAAGTTATAGAGAGGTTAATCAAGACGTAATCACTGTTTTTTAATGTATAGGAAAGGAGGAAAGTAATATTCAGTGGTTTTACATGTACAAAATCAACTTTTCTTATAAGACAGTATTCAGTTCTAAAGTACTGTAGCGTTAAAGAATTTATACAGGTCCATTTTATATTGGATACCGGGCAAGACAAATTGTAAATAATTTCTATTTTTTAATGAAAGTAATCTCTTTAAAATATTAAAGTAATCTCTCTCGTTTAATGAAGCATGCTCCTATAAGTAAAAATTGAATTGTTTCTTTTAAAACAAAGGTAAATAAAATTACTTGAAATAGTTTTCCAAATTCTTTAAAAATGAATCTAAAAAATTTAAAGGAACACAGTTTTTCCAGTTTATATAATAAGGGCTGAATTGACTGTTTAGCTGGTAAATGAAGGTAGTAGAAGTGTATATAATTCAAACTACTTTATCTGTGTTTAATAACTAGATATTGACTTGTTGGAAGACCAACATACAGATTTATTGATAAAAGTAAGAGATTATTACTGAGGCAGGCAAAGCCTTTGTAAATATTAGACTGTTACAGTCAATAAATCTTAGTAAGATTGGCCAATACGTCAAATTATAAATTAGTTCAACAAACTACTTCTGTACTAAGATTAATATTAAAACTGTAAACCAAACTATTTGAGAGGCTGCTAAATGTTCACACTTCTAACCTTATCCTGTGCAGCTCACTGAGGAGATCCTGAGCATCTTCTTTTTTTTTTTTTTTTTGCCTGTGGATATGGTTCTTATCATATCATAGTGATTGAATGCATTAACTCTGGAGAAAGAAGAACCTTACCCTTGAACAAAAACATAAGTGAATTTCTGGAGGTATAAAGAAATCAAGTGTCAGATATCCAGGGGCATAAGGATGTCTACTCAAAAAGCTTCACTAAATATTTTATTTTCTCACCCCACACTGGAATCAATGTAATAGATGAATGGCAACATTTACATCCCACCTAAGATCACCTTAAACTATGCCAAAATTCCTTTACCGTCTTTTGTTACTTCCATGCAAATTTTCAGATATTTTTGCCAAAGATGTTTTCAGCACTTGACTTGGACTGACTTAGGCTTCTTAGTCATAATTTCCGTCTGTGGTGTAAATTGAACTGTCAATTATTTCACTCAGGGATGTTGTTGATAATGGTTTGTCTTCTAAAACTTTACTGTAGTGTTCTGCTTTCAACTATTGTATACGTCCAAGGCAAATTGAAAATGTTGACTAGAACAACAAATGTTTCTTCAGCAGAAATATTTTAATTATTTATTTTTTTCTTTGTCCCTCTGGGTACAAACCTCCTATATTTTTATTGTAGATCCTAGTGACTTAATTGCACTTGTTCAAAGAAATATAATCTAGCCAAACATCTGCACCCATACCACCATAAAGGAACTGGAAATGCATTTAACTGCCATACTGTCAGAAATTGAAGTGTTTCATTTCAGGCCCATAATATAAAAATAAGCTTTCTTGATTTAGGTACATTACACATTTCACATATGAATTTTCAAAACAATATTATTTTGTTTCAAAGTTTCCATTTTTTGTTGCATGTCCTGGTTTGGCTAAGATAAGGTCAATTTTCTCCAGAAGCTGGGAGGTTGCACAGGCAGGATAGGGAACTGAACCAGTTAACAAAGTGATACCATCCTGATGTCACGTCCATGATGTAAGGAGGTGGGCAATGTTATATGCATGTTTTGCCAGGGGGTCCAGAGTCATGTCACCATTTCTATTTGGAGCTAAAGTGGTCTGTGCTTTGTATCACTTGCTTTATATATTGTTTCATTAGAGTTATTGTTATTACTATTGCTTAGTTCTCCTTTTGCATTTTTGTATTAATTTCTCCTTATCTCAGCCCATGGCGTTTTGCATTTTTCTCCCTTTTCTCCTTCCCATTCAGGCTGTGTGTGTGAGTGATTGAACGACCCCATGGTGCACAGCTCCCAGCTTGGTCTAAACCACAACACTGCAAAAAAGGAAGAAAAAAGTATGATAGATGCAAGAAGCAAAGAAGAAGATCAAGAGCTGTTTTTAGCTAGAACAGTCCATTTTTTCAGTCTACTATGGATATTTGAAATACTATTTGCTTTCTATGACTATTACTTAGTGGTAATTTCTACTTAACTATTGTCATCTCAGAGAACATGATAAAATCAGGTTACATTGGATTATCCATTCACAAATTAAAATAGTAAACCCTGGAACAAATAGTAAAATTTGGAACAGAATGTGTTAAAACCTAGTGTTTTTGTCAACCAGAAAATTCAATTACTGATCACAACAGAAGGGTAGATAATCTTCCATACCTCACATATTATTTTGCAAGCTTTAAATAATCACATTAAAATACTTTTTTGAGGAGGAGATTTTTTTTTTTTTTCTGGTTTCATTGAATTTTGAAAACCTGTTTCTTCTCATTTGAACCTCCCTGGTTTGAAATGGGAGTGTGTTTGAACCTTGCTGTGGATTGCATATATTTTAATGAGCTTCAACTACTCTCCTTCCTTCTGTAAAGTTGTTTCAGATATTAGGAACACTGATTTTTTTAAATGATGAAAGGTTGAACTGATAAAACTCCTTAAAAACTTGCAAATATATTATGAATACATTTGGTTTACAAAGTCAGTGCTGGCAATTAATTTATATGGGTAGTCTTACACAATGTAATGGTATTTATGGGGCAAGTATCATATCATCACAGAGTGAACAATGGAAATTATTGCTTTGGCCTTCTAACAGAGTTCAGGACAAATAGTAATTTATTTTCTTCTCTGCAGTTTTGTGTTGGTTTTGTTTGTTTGTTTGTTTGTTTGTGTGTGTTTGTTTGTTTGTTTGTTTTTCCTAAACTAAAACTCATTTTAGATACAGAATCTGATTTTCGGCGACTTGATATTTTCATCCAATTTTCCAGCTGGCTTGACAGATTTAGAAGAAGGTCAAGTGATTAGCCCAAGGTCACAGACTGAGTCATTGACTCAGTCAGATTAGAAACTAGGATTCTGCCTACTGGAGAACTTTATTCAGAGAGATAAAGATTGTAATAAGACAGAGACATATTTCAACACAGAATAAGATTTTTTTTTTCCCTCTTGGTTAATATAAGTTTCACTATCTACTGCAAAACATTTTTATATATCCAGGCTTTTCAAGATTCTGGGTATTCTACTTTTCCTGTAGCTACTGACACCTTCCAGAGGTTCTGGTGGTTTTTGTTGGGAGATAAAAAAATACATTTTGACTGCAGTGGGCTCTGATACAGATTAAAATTGATTTCAAATCCTGTGTCTCTTTTTGCTTCAGCAAAAAAATCTTAGATACCTTATCTTCATTAGGGCCAGTTGCAGAGCTAGATTAATTACACTGATTGACAAGAGCAGACAGTGATGTGAATTCTCTGTCTCTTTCACTCTTCTGTGTCCTACCCTTCTTATGTATGGAGGTCTGGTAGCAGGGTATACCTTTGTAACAACAGATGGCTCAGCACCATAGCTTGACTTCAGGTGAAAGAATGTGCAAAAATGCATCTCATTTCACTTTGCCTTTGTTTATTTTCCTCTTTAGTCTCTTAGATGGTTACTTCTGCTAAGCAAACACAGCCATCTCTTATGTCTTCAGGTATGTGATTGATTGACTAACTCCTCAGCTTGTGAAATGTAGTATAATAGAGTCACACTGAATGTCTCTAAAAATAATTGAAATATTTTATCATCACTTGTTCCCCCTTGTGAACAACACATTCCTTTGATTGCTATGTACATCTTTGTCTCCTATCTTCTCAAGGTGCAGGGATGGGTGGCCAGAGACAGTGCCCCTGCCTAAACAGGTGCGCAGCAGAAACTCCTCGGCTTCAGAGTTTGTACCTATTAAACTTCTGGCAGGTGTTTGTCTAGGTTTTTTTAACAAGGAACGGAAATAACGCACCAGATAATACTTAACTAAAATAAGTAGAAAAAAGGCTGAAGTGTCATTAATTTCTGACTGGCAAAAGTAGAGTAAAGCTTGTTTCTGATAAGGATGTCAGCTGCAGCCTTTTGCTGTAAAACATTATGGAAAATAAACACTATAATTCTCACAAGACCTTTTTGCAGCACACCATAACAATGTAGCATTTCTTTAAATGTGCAAATATATATTTAAACGGCAGACTGCATTTTTCTGAGAGAAGAGTTGTTGTGGTTTTTTTTTTATTCATACAAGAAATTCCTGATATGTATAGAAACATATAAAAAAAAGTATATTCGTACATATGTTAGTGGTGAAAAAAAGGCCATGAATGTATACAAACTGTGGAGAATATTAATTCAGATGCAAAATTATCTCAGACATTTGATTTCAGCATGCTGATAAACTATGTGTATGCATAAAAAAATATAAATTCCTATGCTGTTAGTGCATGTGTTCAGTTGATAAGAAAAGTGCTTCGGAACAGTTTGGATGAAAGATTACAAAAAAATAATGTTTGTGCTAAAGGAGATTCAGCTTTTAAAATGTGAAGAACCTCATTCTCATGTAATAGTTGAAAGATTAGAAAAAGTGAATAAATAACCCTTTCAGAATACCTTTTTTCTTTAAGTTCATTTAAGTAATAACAAGATTTTCCAGATATTAGCTATTTAAATAATATTGAATATACATGCTTTGAATACAGAATTCAGATGAGACTAATATTTTCCAGTGTTTCATAAGTGTTATAGTACAGAGTGAAGAGTAATATGTGTTGTGGTTTTGATACATCCAGTATCAAAAAAAACTTTTGCAAGGGCAATTAAAATGACTGAAAATATCTATATTTTTTTTCTCATTTCTGTGTAATTGAGGTGTACTTCACTAAATTTTCTGGTGTTGCACATTACACAGCATTATCTGAATGACAGTTTTATTTTGAGGTACTCAGAAGGTAGAAATAATCTTGTGGTTATTTCAGTAGACTAAGGAATATTACATAGATTCTTTTCCACAGACTTTTTAACCATAGGATCATTATTTAATTTCTGTGCTTCCAATTTCTCTTCTCTTCTCTCTAAACTGAGAATAGCTCTTTTTACTTACCTTCAGTATGTTTTGTCCACTTAAATTGCAAATTCTTTACACAGCAAGTGGAATTCTATAGTTTATCATGGCATTTTTTTTGCTACTGTAACAAAAATATATTGAAGTATATTTTAAAATATGTTTGCTATGCTGCCATTTAAAGACATCTCAGCAGACAGGAAAAATGGGCCACTATAAAGTGCAACAAAAACAAATGTAAAGTCCTGCACCTGGATAGGAATAACTCCATACATTGGTGCAAACTGGATGGAGAGCAGCTTGAGAGAAAGGACCCTTGGAGTCTTTTTGGTGAACATCAAGTTGACCATGAGCCAGCAATATGTGCTTGCAGCAAGGAAGGCTAGCAGCCTCTTGAACTGAAGAATATCATGGCCAGTAGGCTGAGGGAAGTGATGTTTCTCCCCTTCTTCTGCTGACTCCATACCTCAATAGGAACAACACTATCATTAATAGGCAGTACATGGGCCAGGTCTTACCCTCCAATTCTAGGCTATCCATGGAGTATATGAGGTGGTTAACCACCAGAGGAACAAAAAGATTAACATATTTACTCACAGTGTAGGACAGAGTAAAGACAGGAGCAAACTGACTCAGCAGCCAGGTGTCCAGTCCAAATCCAAACACATAGCAATGGCAAAAAATAATGGCACTGCTATTACAGACATAATCCTCCCTCTGCTCACAATGGACAGTCAGGGATCCTTTCCAGTAACTGGAAACCCTACATAGTGCATTCACTACAAGCAGATCCAGCCTTTATGCTGTTAATTTTAAAGGTGGGACACCTGGTGGTGATCTCCTAATTGGTTCCCAAAGAAGGTTTGCCAGGCCCTGGATGAAAACCAATCAGGAAGGTCTTTCCTGCCTGGTTGTGGACATCATCTGTATGTCAACTCTGATGCAGGGCTAGGGGTTTAGACTCCAGGACTTCATCCCTACTCAGCACTAGTGAGACAAACCTGGAATATCATGTCCAGTTCTGTGCTCCCTGGTGCAAGAGAGACACAGACAAACCACAGCAAGTTCAGCCTCAAACATGATTAAAGGACCAGATCATCTGCAGTACAAAGATGGACTAAGCGAGTCTGAACTCTTCAGTCTGGAGAAGAGAAGACTCAGGAGGATATAGACCTAATAAATTATAAAGATTCCTAAAGAACCAGGCTCCTTTCAGTGACACTCAGTGAAAGCACAAGATGCAATGAGTACAGACTGAAATACAGGAAATTCTACTTAAAGACAAGAAAACACTTTCTTATAGTCAAGGTTTTCACACACTGTCACAGGTTGCCAAAAGAGGCTGTGGAATCTCCATCCTTGGAGATACTCAGTATCTGACTGGATGTGATCCTGAGTAGCCTGCTGTCACTGATACTGCTTTGTTTAGTGGAGTTTGGCCTAGACCTCCCCCACAGATACTTTCCAACTGCTGCTCTTGTGTGTTTCTGTGACATATGTCCTGTTAATAGTAAGGTTGTTTGTGCAAAATTATAGTATCACCCACACAGAGAAGAAACAGGATAAAGAGCTGTGCTGCAATATCATAACAGTAGTATATTGTACTCTGTTCATGTGTCATCAAAACAATTACAAATACTGCAGATAAATCTTAAACAAACAAAAAAAATTATGTAAGTTTAAAAGTTCTAATGGCACCAGATGAGGCTGGGAAGAAGCTACCTTATTCTTAATATTCTTGCCTAATGCTTCATCTGAAACATTTCAGTACATTTCAAGCCTTAAGAAGAAATTTCAGCACAAAATATAAAGTCAGCAAAGCCAGGTAGTTTTGCACAGCATTTTTAATAACATATATAGTTGTTTGCATGTCTTAAGACAGTTGTAATGAAAACAGACTTCAAAGAGTAAGTATTTCCAATTTTCTTTTTTTTCTTTTTTTTTTTTTTTCCCCTAAAGGACTGCATGCTTGAAATCAAACTATATATGCTGACTTCAGTGGAAGTTCCATTTCATCCACTCTTCTAATGATTCCTTGCATGAGGCCAGGATTTCATTTTGCTGCGTTGCTTCAAAATGCCAACACAAAATCATGCAGCAATGGTTAAACTTAGTATTTCAGCAAAACCCATGGCCTCAGTTCACCCACTTGGGTGATTTGTCCAAGAGCAAGCTTCATCTAATCCAGTTTTATTTCAGCCAAGTCAGTAACTTGATTTTGAGGATTGAAGTGTTTTCATAGTGGGGAAAAACAAAGTCACATATAAGAGTATTAGGCTGTAATGCATCACTCAGAGGTTCTATATTCACCCAAAATGCAACTGTTGCTTGTGTGTATGTTACCACCCTGCAAGTCCCCTGAAAAGCCACTCTCTTTGCAGACATCAAGTACTCATATTTGGTGCAGTTTGATTCTTATTCGCGCCAGTGACTATAAAGCTCCTTACCCAGGTTGCATCCTTTAATAAAGACTAGAAATTCCAATCAGAGGAAGAATTATATCCCACAGATAGGTGGCACATTATATTTTTGCACTGCAATCATTATAATCAAACTGAAAATGAGGAAAAAAAATGTAAAGATTTTGGTTATGATGCCAGGTCCTTGGTCACTCTGTGTCTGCTCAAAAAAAAAAAAATTAGGATCAGTGCAGCAGGTCAGCTTCCTGCACTGGACATCCTCAGATGAAGGAAAGGCTATGCAGAGATTTGCTTGTCACCTTGAAAATACAGGAAAGTATTTTCACACCATGTTGAACTTGTTATAGTGGAAAGGCCTAATGTGTGGAAACATCTTCACCAGCAGATATGAGCTTGTCAGCTTAGGTGATGCCACTCAGGTTTGTGTTAAAATTTTGGCAGCAGGAGGAACTCTGTAGGCATTTGAATAGCTGCATAATCCTGCCTCTGTTATTCTACACATTGATTAAAATGAAAACAGAAATCACAAAATAAAAAGCACATTACATATGGCTTTCAAGATATGTAAACTTACAAAAACTCAAACATATTGAACCAAACTTTTGACCAGCTTGATGGTTTTCATTAAAATCTTGTGCTTTTTAAAAGCTCCTATATAAAAAGCAATACCTTGTCTTCTCCATCTCCTCAAAAAACATCTGTGATCTATTTCTGAATGATGATGTTTAGAAAGAATTGTAATGAACATCTGGTTTTAATACAGAAGTAAATGAGCCAAGATACTTTTCTTCTTCCACACTTGAACACCATAGAAGACTATACCATAATGACTTATCTCTGAACTGTAACTCCAGATAGTCTGAAAAAAAGTCATATTTTGAAGTCATCAGGCTGTTACACTTTGTAATAAATTCTTTTTCAGTTTCTTCATAGGTGTTACCATTGCTAGACAGATAAACTGGAATTGCACACAGGGTGTAACAGAGAGTTGGTTTGGTTTCTAATCCCTTCCAAACATTTTTATGTGTCAGTCTTATGTGTTGGCAGGTCAATTTTGAGTAGGATGTATCTTCGTAAGCACAGAAAGGTACAAAATTACACCCTACTTACATAAGTAACATCAGTGGTAAATTAATTAAAAGTTATTTAGCTTAATTTAGGTTTGCAGTGGTTTATCTGGGAATTATTAAAAGGTTTAAAAACTTGAAAAAAAATATTTACAATTCTGATTTTTTTTTTCCAGTTGCCATGAAAATTTTATCCTTCAGCTAAAACTGTTGCAGTAAACTTTGGTTTTCAAGGAGTTTTTAAAAGTTGAAGAAGCTGGAAAAATTTTGATAAAAATTTTATTTGCAGCATTGTGAAATTTTTCATGTGTATTACCATACCTTAAATAAGACTATTTTCCAGCTGTCGACTCAAAGATTTTTCTTTGCTGAGGAACATATTATTTTCCTGAAGCTCCAAGTGCTCGACAATCAGAGGGAGGAACAAGTTAATGCACTCACAAACCACAGTGGATGTGAAGAAGTGAACCAGAATGCCCACACAACACATAAACTACATAAACAGATCTCCTAACCACACTGCAAGCAGAGTCAGTTCTACCAGAGGTGGCTTCCTGCCCCACCTCCAAGTTAATATGGAAGGTAGGGGCACCTGGTGGTGATCTCCTCATCAGTTGCCACCCAAGGCTGGCCAGACCGTGGGTGAAAACCAGTCAGGAGGGTCTTTCTTGCCTGGTTGTGGGCATCATCCATATGCCAACCCTCATTCAGGGCTGGGGGTTTAAACTCCAGCACTTCATCCTGTGAGTACACTTCACATTTGCAAATGTGTTCAGAGCGTAAAAGAAACTGATGAAATAGTTTTGTTGGTAGTGGTATTAACGAGCCATAAAATTTGATGTGCAACATTTGATAAATTGACCTCCCTGCAGAAGTGTCTTCAGTTAAATTCATCTAGAGTGAAGTTTTTATGGTCTTTTAGATTATTGCACCACATATTTTCACCTTTGACTACTGAGGTGTCTCTCACAAGATTATGCTTTGCATGTTTCATTGCTTGCTGACTGAGAAGATCAAGACTTTAGAACATTATTACAGTTTTAAAACTCAAGTAATATTTGTATTATTGTATTAAATGAGATTTATTCTGAACTTTTCAAAAAATTATAATGGACTAGTAGCTACAACTACTTTGTGCCTGAAGAAAGTTGAACATAACAGATCAAAGATTTTAATATTACCTAAATTGCTGACCTATATGGTTTTACTTATCAGAAAATAAAACATATTACAGTAATGAACTTTCAGAGAGCAATGGCCATTCTTCACTAAATTGTTTTGGGCTTAATCCCAGGTAATTGTCACCAGACACAACCATCCTAGGAAAAACGAAACAAAACTAAACAAACCCCCAAAATAGATAAACAAGCAGCTCAACCCCCAAACCAAACAAACCAATAATCAAAAGAAAACTCCCACAGGGAAGGATACTCGAGCAACCACATTATCCCAGAAGCTACTTTAGGGCAGTTTCTGTACCAATGCTTTGCCCCTCACTCTGGCTGAGTAGTTGGTGCTGTGTATCATTTCCAGTTCTGGTTTTACGTTGGAGAGCTTTTCACTGCTCTCCATTACGTGTGGAGACAACAGTGGGCACCAAGAACAGATGTATTATGTTACATCATGGTAAAAGGCACTTTAGGTCTGCACTGTAAGCTGTACAAGAGAGTTTGAGAATTTTATATGAAATGAACTTTTTTCAGAAGTGTTGGGCATCGTCTTCTCATGTGGAATCAGACTTTCAAAAGGCAGGGGAGTAGTTATTAAATATAAGTTATATACATCTGAACTTGTTGAGCTCTCCTGTCTGTTATGGTCATAGTGGTTCTATTGATGTAAATAAGCAATTCTGTAGAAAACCTGGTGATTAAAGGAATAGGGAGAAAAGACATACTGTATATCTGTGAAATGACTGCAGAAAGTGAGCATATGCAGCAATATATTAAAAATAAACATGAGAGTATTTCACATTCCCTGGTATTATGAGAAATGCAAAATGAAATAATAGCTATTAACCTGGTACATTGGAAAGGATCAACTGTGCAAGATTTAAAGGTGCCCTAGGAGATATGGTGGACAGCAAATGCATTTACAGTGTTAGAGTAGTGAGTAAATTTAAACGTGATTTCAGACAAGAGGGAACTTGAACATTTTTTTGGGAACAATAGTATTAACTATGTCCATGAATCCTGCACAAACCCATCTGTCCTGGCTCCACCAGCAAAGAATTGCTTCCCCTGGGGAAGGTGACAGAGGAGTCAACTTTCCACGACTGCCCACAGTGCTTGCAGTGAGTTAACCCTAGGAGTGGCTCCAGTTCAGGACTCAGCAATGCTTTTGCACCTCTTTGGTGCTGTTTCCTGGTGCCTCCTGCCCTTCCTCCCTAGCTCATGCAGACACAGAGAGGTTCTGGATAAATGGCTTTTAAGGGAAAAGCCAAAAGCAAAACAGTTAACAAAGCTCCTACACAGTCAATACCTTCAACCCCTGCTCTCTTCCCTAAAACCATGCCATCCCTGGAACAGGCCTTACTCCACCCTTCTGCTCCAGCACTGCCTGCAGCAGCCTTGCATTTGCTGCATTTTTTGGCAATGAGCCATTCACCGCTTCTTCCCTTGCTTCTCCAGCTTGATGTCATGCTGGGACACACTGCCCCAGGGGGTGGCAGATCTGTCTCTGCATCCTGCCATGGATCCTCAGGTTTCATCCTGATGGTGATGAAATGCTCCGCTCTCAGGATGGCTTTGGAGGTCTTGGGGACACTGTAGTCACTGGAGAGCAATTTTTTGGGCAACCAGAACAAGCTTATCTTGTGGTGAGAATTGGTAGGGTCCCTTGGCATGAGGACACTGCTGAGACCATCCTGGCTCATCCTCACTGCCCCCAGGGAACAATCCAAGTGCCTCATAGCCTCTTCCAGCAGCACCTCCTTAGGTAGCACAATGTCACCAACTGGAATCACTATGGAGTTCCTGATGGCTTGGACATGAAGGGCAGCAAAGTGGATGGTAGAGATGTCACTGTGCAAGAAGATGTCACCACCTGGGAGGGTGTTTTCATCCATGGGCACATCACTGCCCAGGAAGATGTCATCATCTGAAGCTGTGCCCTCATCCACAGTGATATTGTTGCCTGGGGTGCTGCCACTGCCCAGGGGTGCCCCCAAGGGATTGACTCTGCTGGACAGCTGAGTTGTGTATATTGCCCCTTGAGGTAGTGGTAGACAGGGAGGGACTGTGGCAGCTCAGGAGCTGGGGCCCCTGCTCTCCCCTGTTGCTTATAGAGCACGAGCAGATACAGTTGGCCTTGGGGGCCCGTTGGTCTGCCCAGGCCAGGGGAAGCCCACAGCTCTGGGGTCCCCACAGGGCCATGCCTAGCAGAGAGGCAGTGCCATGGCCAATTGTGAAAGTGGCTGACTGAGGCCGGTTGGAAGCAGAAGACGTGGTGGTTGAAGCAGATGCTGCAGAGAGCCATTTGCTGACCTGCACAAGTGAAAGGCAGATGGGCTGGGATGGGGGCGTCTCCTGGCTCAGCTGCCAAGCCAGCTCCAAGCACAGGCATCCCCCTGCTCTGCACCAGGTTGGTGAGGAGCTTCCAGCAGAGACGATCCCTGCAGGGTGAGCTGTAATCTTAGTGGGATGGAATTGCACACTGGGGAAGTGAAATGGGAGACATGGCTCCAAAATATTGGGAAAATACTGTAACCACCATCAGTACAAAGGCACTGGGGCCTTGTAACCCATCCAGGCAGCAAGCTCTGTGTTTGGTGCTCTAAGATATAAATGGTGGAAGAAATTGCAGCTCAGGCAGATGAATTAAAAGAGAACACCAGATTGCGATTACAGGTTTCTGAATGCAGTTTCTCAGTGCCTGTGGTTTCCTGGGACATGGCTGCCTGCCCCAGGGAAGGCAACAGTTATATTGGCTCTGTTTTCTCGAATGGTTATCCCTTCTCTGCAGAGCACACTTTGCAGGGCTGTTTGACCTGCTGTAAAACCTGTAGTTAAGCTAAAGGATTAGCAATACTGCGTCTGGAGTAGTAATTTCAGAAATATGCCACTTCAGCCTGCACAATAGATCACCATATGGGATATTGTTGGTGTTAGAAGATTTTCAAAGGATCATAAAATTTGTTGAATGATATCCTCATGCTTTAAGAAGGAAAGATAATGTTCTCAGCACAAACAGAAGCTAAACTGAGTATCTTTCAACACCAAGGAAAGTATTTCAAAAATGAAAGAAAAACAATTTTATCTATTTATTTTTAATAAATTGTGTAGCTGGACTACAGAAAAATCAAAGAGGATATTCACCCTATGGCAAAACGTGTTGATTCTCTGGGTTGAAGACTCCGAGTCACAAGAATCCTCTCTCTGTTAAATTATAACATATTCCTCCCAAGTTTGTCAGTATCTTCAGAGCTTTAACATCACCAACAGAGAGCTCAGAGGCCTTGGTGTATTAAAAACATGAGAGAGACTTCTAGGTGTCTGAAGAGCTACTAAAATCCTCTGATTCTTTGGATTTGACAATTATATCAGTCATACTCCTTCACTGATTATAAGGGAACTTTTGTCTAATAACATGCAACATGCTTCCTAAGTAAAGCAAAGCATGTTTTATTCTCTAGTAACAGTATTCCATTAAAACATTCCATTACAAATATTCTTTGCCAAATAGAGTTGGGAAATGGTAGCAGGATAGGGTTTTCCTCTGCTGTCAGCTGGCTTTCCGGCACATGCATAAGGTCTTAAATATCACTGTAAACATAATATCTGACTCACTACAAAACAGATCGAAGCTCTACCTTGACATGCAAATTCTTTGTTGTGCAGCTTTCAGAGGAGGCTGGAGAGTTGTGCTCAAGTGGTAAGAGGGGTGGGAGATGGAAGATCCTTCCTTAAAATAAAGAATGTCTCAAACTACTTTCTTGCTGCCTGAAACTAGTTTAACCAGGACACTTTTCTTCTGATACTCCTCCAGGTGTTGTTCTGGGTTGGAGGTGATAGGAACATGGCTGCTAGAATACTCAATTTCTTGCTCAGGCTGCAGAGGTGGTGTATTAGGCAGAAAGGCTTAGGGATAAAATATTGTTTCCCTGGGCTGTGGAGACTGAAATCTTGCTTGTTTCCATGGGCAAAGAGGGTTGACAAGACCCATTTAAATGGAAACTCCTTAAAGACCCATAGGCAGAAAATCTTTGCAGGGCCTAAAACACATGCCTCCAAAGTACTTTTGATTCCCCAAATGAAATGTGCTATGCAAGATCAAGATACCATTATTTTACCCGAATTCTTCATTATGTACCTGGTGGTAACTGTGCTTTATGTAGCTTCCTTGCAGAGGATGCTGGGCTTTATTAGTAACTTTCATCCCCTCTGAAAGCCTTAGCCTAAATGATGAAAGAGTGGCTTTGTTACAGAAAGACTGACAAAAGTACTGTCATATTCTCTCCATTTCAAATGATATCACAGGTACTGTATCTGTCTTGAATTTCTACATGTGGTAGAATGGATTTCTGTAATTCAAAAGCATCAGTATATGATAATGATGTACTGTCAAAGTTGGAAAACAACGTACTCATGTCCTTTTCTTTCTGATGTGATTTAAGATTTTAGATTTTTCAGTATTTGACTCTGTTTTTGTAGTGGATTATGAATTTATTATTTGATTTTGACATATTGTTCGACTCTGTGGCAGGAGAAAAGTTCTGAGGTATAAATGAAAACTTTCTTTGCTAACAGGCTGTTACATGTGTTTTACTAATTGATAGTTATCCTTCAAAATCAGAAGTCAGGTGTTCAGTTCAGACTGGCTGACCTTATAGGATAGCACAAAGTTTTCTGAGTTTATATTTTGTGCCAGAAATTGCATGTCTCCTTTGTGGATTGTTGTTTTTAACAGAACAAGTGAGGAGAACTTAATGAGTTGCCATATGTCAGGTCTGGAGTCATATTAAAAACAAATAATTAAACTAATCCCTTCCCTATCAAAACAGATTGTGATATGTTTGTGGAAGGAAGCTGAATCTGACATATCATGTTTTGACAGTCTTTTGGGGCAATCAGTCATACTTCAGTAGCATCGCATTTAAAAATTGCAGTTCTATTCATATGAAATATAAGTTCCAAGCTGTAACTAATTCATGTTTCCATAACTATTCTATACCAGCAATAAAATCAGAGCCACTCATTTCTGAATATCTGACAGGGTTTGAAATGCTTTCAGTTGTGTACTGGTTTCGGGTACAAAATAAGCTTAACTCTGCTTGCACAAGTAATTTACAATCCACTGAATCCAGGTGAGAGTGCTCTACAAAGTATTTCTTGCCAAAAGACTATCACTTCCCTGTGTCATACGTCAGTGAATGACATGGAAAACCATTAGAAAACACATTTTTATAACAAAATTTTTGACGATGTGCCCTATGTAGGCAACTTGTATCTATGCTTTTAACACAAAATATCAGCAAGTACATGCTCAGCTGATAAATAGTATCTGCCTATTCCCAATGATGATGAAAATTTATGTTTACATATCTTCTTTGTTTACCATTCCTGATGGTAGAATACTTGTCACTTGAGAGCAGGATCCTATTAGTTCACCACAATAGAAGACACATACTTATGCCTCAACAGATAACATGGTAAGCATAACCAGAAAAAGCTGAGAAGAGTGACTCATAGACTCTGTGAGCACAACTCTTCAAAAAAAAAGTCTCAAAAACCTTAGCCAAACAGTAACTAAGAGAACAGAATGAGTACAGCCTTGTTCCTGCATGTATATAAACATGCTTTAAGTCTGCATGGATGGCAAGTTGGATAGTAGAACTTTCACAAGATTGTAATTTCAGCAGAAACACTTCCATATTCAGAAGGATTCCAGTTTATCTGGAATTTTATAAAGTTTTTTGAATGGATCACTGCTTTGAATGTAAGCACGATTCACTCTGAATTTTCTAAAAAGTTTTCCCAGGTACGAGCTGCCAGTTGCTGGATCTAACTAATGTACCTACCAAACCTCTTACTCTATCTCATAGCTTTCCAACACTTACCAAAAAAATAAAATGAAAATAAACAAAACTCAACCTGCCTCTGCTAGTTTTCACAATCCTAGGCAGCTTATTTTGGTTTAATAAATTATTCTTGCTTCTTTATTATAAATTATTCTTGGTGGGTTTATGTTTTTTCCTTCTAATTATTTATTTGGTTGCTTTATAGAGATCTGAGGTCAGTTCGCTTCCTGTTGCTACTTGAAATCAGGAGTTCAAACAGCATCCCATCAGATTCTAGATAAATGAGACTATAGCATATGATAAAAGATTTTTTTTTAATAGAGCACATGAAAAATCTGAGCTAGCAGCACCAAAACGATGCAAATAATTGCTGTACCATGCAATGACTGCCTAGCTCAGATGGCTGACCCAGTCTTGGGTTACAGGATCCTTTCACTTACAATTGATGCAAATATAGTTTCTGAAACCGTGGTTCTTAACTTATATACATTGTACAGTAATAATTATATAGTGTAGGTGTTTATCTCCTTAATCTACCTTTATCTACCTTTATCTACTTAATGCTTTACCTCTTCTTTAAGTACAAGAATAATTGTACGTTTTAATGAGCTATATAATCCAAACAATATAAAGAAAAATTCTTATCCAATATTCCATTTCACACTCTAATAAACTGAATATACCTATTTAACTGTTTTTAAATTAGCATTTTCTGGCAATACAATTGTGACTTGGGTCTAAATCAAGTTATTTTTTCTCTAAAACAATTGTCTGCAATAAAATGGAGTCACTAAGTTACCCAGGAGTCAAGACTGACATTGTCAGAAGCAGAGCTATCTTGAGGGAGCCACAGGCTGGGGGTTCAAATGTGGATAGATATAGAAAACTGAAAATGCACACTTGCAATATGAAGTGTCTGCACATATGCATAGAAGACCTGTTCTTTGGCAATGCTTCATATATTCAGAACAGTTACACTGCACACATTCAGGAAGTCCAAAATATTTGATATAGGACTTTCACAGTCCCCTTCACACTGAGGCCCCATTCTAAGTTTTCATTTCTTCTCAGAAACTACATACTTTCCGTTAGAATTATGTGATTTATCAAGTTTTTATTAATTGCTAATTGCATAGACTTCTTTTCTTATAAAGCACTAAGGCTTCAGGTGTGAAACTGCAGCCGTATGCAAGTATTTTACAGACTTTCATGGAAAATAATGGAGTGTGGTATCTAAGTCAGTTCAGTCTAAAGACATCATTACTTTATCCTGTGATTCCTGTTAAATATATGTCTTCCTCTCTGTATTGTTTTTAATCCATTCTTGTAAGCTTAATAGCTTGACTTATTGGAGTAATTTTTCAAAGCCACATGTATACGTGTGCTTAAGTGTTTTCAAGGTTAAGGACCAGGCAAAATTTGCATAAATGCTTTTCTAAACACTTTGCTTTAGAGAATGCAATTTTAAATGCTACCTGTCAACTACTCACTGCATGTTATATTTACCATTCGTGGACTTGTAATAGTGAATCATTTGGGAGTAGGTATTTTGTTTTAGAATTTGTGGTTTCAATAGCAGTGACATATTTAGTCTTGAACACTGAAAAGATATTCATTTATTCATTCTTTAATTCCTATACTTCATTGTTCTTTTGTAATTTCTACCATAAACAATGTACTTACATTAAAAATTTCATGCTTTTAAAATATTTTTTACCCCATACAATGAAAACCACGGCTTCCAGGATAACATACAATCTACTTTAGGCTCTAGGTTCTGATTTTTCAAGTGCCATTAAATTCCTTTTTAGAACTCCACAGTCATTAGTAGCTAAAATTGCTGACATAGTACTTTACACATTATGAGCAGAGTAGGTGAAGGCAAGCATATTTTTATTAATTGACTCTTCCCATTTCACACAGGCTGCGTATGTGGTAATGTTGTCCTGAATAAAGCTAGAATATTTCTCATTATAAAATCACACCTGAAGAAGCCCAGCTCCCTTAGCCTCTCCTCACAGGGCAAGTGACCCTTCCTGACCATCCTGGTGGTGCTCCAGTGAACTCAGTAATGTTTATCCATTTTTGTCTCACTCTGGGGTCCCAAAGCTAGACACAAGATGCTATCTGTGGTCTACAGAGTGATAAACTAACTGCAGGGCTAGTGTGGGAGTGAGTCAGAATGGAGGTAGATGAGAACATAAGCTAAGACTGAATCCACTTACCACTGCAGCAACTTTGTTATGTATTCCCACTTACTTGCACACACTTACACTGAACCTACTGCATACACATCTTCCTAAAGTAACGGGAGAAGCACATAGATCTGTATGTCTCTCCTTTCTGGACAGTCAACATCTTCAGGACAGCTGAAAGGCAGCCTAGGAACAGTGTAATAAAGGATAGCTGTTTAGGACTTCGGAAATGATCATCTCAGAACTGATCTTGTCCTGATAATTTTGCCACTTTCTAGTATGTTTGTTCCATGAACTGTAAAATAAGGTTAATGATACAGTCTCCTGTTTAAAATACTTGGAGCACTTTAGTTGAAAATTGCTATGAAAATGCTACTCGTGTTTTATACTCTGAGTAGTCTGAGGATGCTCATTCTGCTTTTACAGATATCGTGGAATTACCACCTTGGTCTGAGGATAGAGACAATCTTAAACTTCAGACTTTCCTAGAATCACTAAGGTTTTTTAAGCACACAAATACTACTTTAATCACATTGCTCATTTCAACTCTTGTGTTTGTGATTTTCTCTTTACTGCTGTTGCAGCTGATATCTAGAAATTCAATTATTTTGCTTTAATCATCTGTCACAGCTTAATCAATCTTACAGAGAGCATTTGAGCACAGAGATGAAAATGGGTAAATTATAATTTCAACATTTTTTGAATAGAGTCATAGTCCATTAGAAAACACAGTCAGGTCACACAGTTTTGCCCAGGCAGATCATTCTACTACATTTCTATTAAAAGTTATTTAAATACATTTTAGTACAATAGCTAAACATGTACCATGCTTATCATGTCTAGTTTTTTGTTTTCAGTTTTCATTCTTTAAATTGGGTGTTTTTTAGTTTGGTTTGGTTGTGTTTGGTTTTTTTTTTTTATCAAATAGCACTCTTCTTCAAATTAATATTTACTTAAACAGCAACCCAAAATATTGTAGCTTTCTTGTGACAGGAATAATATATATGGGCTTGCTTTTGCAGTGTATTTTTGAGGTTAAATTATCTAGTACACACTCTTTCCTCATTATTATTACTCATTATAGTACTCACTATTTCCTCATTAGCTTCATTATCTGTCTTGAAAACCTTTTATGAGCAATGTCAGTGAAAAACTATGTATGGATGAAATTTTCCATCTATAAAAAGTCCATAGATCTGTTTTTCCAACTTAAATCCCATTTATGGTCTCCCAGAAGAATTTAATTGAGAATTCTGTAGCTTATGTTTAAAGTTGTTTCAAATAAGGAAGAGCTATAACCTTCATTTTGGGCTGCAATTTGGTAGAATGTATTGTCTGACAAATTACACTGAAATAAGCAGATCAGTGCTACTTAATGAAATGAGTAGAATCCCATTCTTGGCATTTTGCTATTATTCCAGGAAAGTCAAGCTTTTAATTCTTCTCTATTAGTTCAAAACATTTAACTGTCTTCACATCAGGATCATCTTTCTCTCATTTAACTATGAAGATGAACTAGAGGAAGTATGGTGTCAACACTATGGAAACTGAAGAGGATCATGAGATTATAAATTCAAAGGATAATTTAATACAGAAGATCTCTAATCTTCTGCTCAAAACAGAGTCAGCTATATCAGACCAGGTTGCTGAAGGCTTTATCCATTTCAGTCTTGAAAATCTCCAAGAATGGAGATGAGACTGAACAACTTGTCTGAACAAATTACCACACTGCTTGGCTTTTCTCGTGGTGAAAAAATTTCCTCTTATATCCAGCCTGAGCCTTTTTTATTCCACTTTATGTCCAGCTCCTCTCATCTCCTGCTATTCACCATTGTGAAGAGCCTCTTTCTGTCTTCTCTATGCCCTCCTTGAAAGTACTGGGAGGCTGCTGTTAAATACCCTTCAAAGCTGTCTCATCTTCATCCTCTCTCGGCTTCTCCTCACAGCGCAAATGCTTCATGCCCCAATCATCTTAATGGTCCTCTTGGACTTGCTCTACTTTATCAATAATTATTCTAGATCAGGGTTCCAAAAGCTGAATGAAGTAATCTTTAAAAGCATGGCATGTGCTGAACAGCAATTGCCCCTTCCCTCTTCCAGCAACCAATGATGTAGAAAATTGCCACAAATGAATCCATACTACACAACTGAGTCTATTCTGGCTTTTTCTAAAGTCTTAATGCTGAGGTTTTAGTTTCATAGCATCTCAACTTCAGTGTTATATTAAAAAAAAACCACAAGTTAAAATCTTTATTTCTCCTTTACATCTTCTGCTTCACAGCGTTATTGAAGTTTCTTTTATGAAAGAGTAAATATTCGCTCCGTGTTCACCTTTTCCATTCATGATTTTATAAATCTATATAACATGCTTCTCCTTAATCATTTGTCTTCTGAATGTTCACATCCTTTTTAGTATCTCTGATCATTAGTTCAGGCCTAGTCTGTGGTATTTACTTATCTTAACTGAAGTAACCAGAATTACAAATACCACTCAAGGTGTGTGTTCACTATGTCATATATTTTAGCAGCAATGTAGTTATATTTTTTGTCTGACTATATTCCCTTTTGCATAATTCTTTCCTGTTCACTGCCATTAAGTATTGTCTCTATGCTTTCAGCAAGTTACTCAGTGACTTCAAAATCGTTCTCTAGACTGGTAAAGACTGATTTAGAGTCCTTTGTTGTAAGGTCATTAATCAGCAGGTCATTTCCTATTTGCATTTATCAATGGAGAATTTAATCTTCCTGTTTTGTTGCTGTTTTCAGATATTTAGGCTTCATGGTAGATCATAGGTTCCCCTTAAGCCTCATCAGGATAAACTTTCTGAGATGGACGTGTGTGGTGGCATGACCTTCTTAGGGGGAAGGGCAAAAGTTGTAACCTCCTGTAAAAGTCCAAGCAGGAGTTACAGAAGGTGGGAAAGTTGGGATGCTGATCACTGAAACCTCCAACAGTAATGAAATTTTAGCAGACTTCAAGACCTCAGTGTTTGCCTTATTTTTGCCAAAAAATTTATCTATATGTTAAAAAGAACATGTCAGTACTCAATATGACCTAGAATCAAAAAACTTCTTTATTTCTCCCTCATTTTTATCTAGTTTCATTTTTTTCAAGAGAGAAAATATTTTACTGAGGGTGTTTTGATTGTTTGTTTGGTTGGTTGGTTGGTTGGGGTTTTTTTATCTTTCTTAAAAAACTGTTTTTAAAAGAGAATGCTGAATTTGGATAAATTATGATTGCCTTTACAGGAAATACCTTGTAAGAAATCTCTTTTTAGTTGTAGCATTAAGGACCCAACTGACCCTGGAAAAATATCAGGGCAAATTAAAGCTTAGCTGTCTTCTTCTTGTTTCTATACAATTTACTTTAAAAGGGAGGAATTTACGTTTACATTTAAATTTACATGTACAATTTACATTCCGTGAAGAGAAACATAGCTTCTCCTCATGATGCTTGTGTACCTCTGGGGTGCAAAGAATAATACGGTTGTTTCTCTTTGAGATTGATACATGATATTTATTTATCATTAACTTCAGTATTTTGTGATGTTTTCACTATTCAGATTCAGGAATTGATAGCATTAATCTTTTTCCATGTTCCTTTTTATTGTTCATTTAATTAAATCCATAGAATTTCTGTGGAATATATTCATGTTTAGCATCTTTATCTAATCTGATACTGTGCATTCTATAACATATACTGACTCTCCTCTACCAAATGCTTGGGTTTGTCCATATTCTGAGCTCTCCAGATATGAGTCAGTGGTAGCTAAGACCTACGTGAGGAATTCTCCTCCAAAACAAGGTGCAGCTCTACTGTTTTTATCAGATTTCTGAGCAGAACTGCCAATGTGGATCAGTCATGGATGAAACAAACAGAAATATCTGCACCTGTTAACATCAGTTGTTACTTTCCTGTGTGACATAGTCAAAAGCTTCACTCATCTCCATTCCCACCATTCAGACTTCCATTTTTTTTTTGTTTGGAAGAAATGATTTATTTTTTTTTAACAGTTCAAAATTCACTGTTTTTACTTTTGAAAAAGTCAGAATTATTATACAGTCACAGCCAGTGAAGATCTTCAAAGGAAATTACTTAATTTCATTATTTTTTCTATAGTTATACAAATATAATATATTCACATTATACATATTTATACTTGCATATACCTATAATTATATATATTTATATGTTTAAAATATTTATTTAGTTACAGTAAATGTATATTTGCATGTTATATATTTCTATTTTATATATTTATAAAAATAT